>NC_081233.1:7999985-8238066 GCF_902713425.1 Acipenser ruthenus | reverse complement strand
TGCCATTAGTCTCATATCAAGGACTTCTGGGCAAAACAGTCTATTTTCACAGAATGGAAGACCATTTCAGAAAGCTGACAAAACCGAAAAAAAAAATTGACAGTGTGGTTATTTTTAGTAGTAAAGTACTAAAAAGTACTTTAGGCGTTTCAAGTTTTGCATGATCTCCCGTCAGCTTGCTCCACTGTGGCTACAGGACCGTCGCTATAAACCAGGCTGGAAAACGGATATAGTCTCCACAGGCGAGTCGACGGGTGTATGAATGTGGCACCAATCTCCATTCGAAGCAGTTCCTGTTCCCTCCATCATGGGGGACTGAAATAAACCCATCGCCTCTTTACGGATGACAGCGAATGAAACTCTTTGTGTTTCTTTATCTGCCGTCTCCATGCACGCTTTCAGGTCGTGCTTCTTCAGAACTCTGGATAGGGTCCAATGTGGCAAAGAGATCGCTTCCTGTATTACACACCGGACCCAAATGAGAATTTCCTGAACTTGTCAGGCAAAAAAAGCTAAAATTGTGAAGCTGCTGAGGATTCTAATCAGATCAAAACACCCAATCAATCCAGCAGCCACAGAGGGAGAACAGGCTTTTTAAACCAAAAAAAAAAAAAAAAAAAAAAGGAGATCACTAAAGCACATTTAACATCAAGAAACCTTCCAAGCTGCTGGACTTCCACCAAGCTGCTCAGATTAAGCCAGTTTAGAATTTGTGCCTTAAAACGGTTCACATGTTGTAGGCTTAACGCAGGGAGCAACAGCAGACAGTGCCTGTGGTTTACTCCCCAGCCAGCTCCACCTACCCCTGCTCTTACTCTAAAACAGTTTTACCTTCTTTATACAAATTTCCTACAAACACCAGCAGAGCTGAAGCGTCTGCACCAATCCAGTACCCCTACCTCTCTCCCGATGGTCCATGTGGTTCTCTTCCAAAGCACTGTTCTCAGAAATCCATCCCTTCACCCCCATTCTGCCAGGTTCCCGAGAAACCTACGAGGAAAAAAAAAAAAAATCCTGGAGTGAGTACAACCGTGTCCTGGGATAAACTCCTTAAAAACGTTTCCTCCCAATATAAACCCAGCAGTGAAGCAGGGAGATTCCTAGGAGGAGTCAGACAGCACAACCTTCAAGCTCCAGAAGGGACTGATTGAGTGAGTGTGTGTGCGCGCGCGAGTCAGTCCCTTCTTAAAGCCCCCGCAGAGGAACTCATTAGCATAGGCTGCCCCCGTGTCTGGGAGGATCTGGAAAGCCAACCAGCAGCCTGATTGCATTACCCATTGGGGACACATTCACACCTGGGGTTTATTATCCCCTCTCCATCCCAAAGCGTCTGTATTTTCAATGAGTAGTTGTATGGGGATAATTACAGCATTTGTTTAAATGCATTTTTTTATGGTTTATTAGGATGCACAGGCATGTTCAGCAGGAACATACATTTTAAAAAATCAAAACCACCTTAAAATTGCATAGTGGCCGAATAGTTAAGTTACTGTATGCAATAACCATCTGAAGAATCAGACCGTACAAAAAAGGGTTAATAAGCGACATCACCATATAGTGACCTCACAAAGCCTCCCTAGTCTAAACCTTGGCTAGGAACAGCAGCCCCACTAGAATGCCCCAGCCCGGACCCCCCCCCCCCCCCCGTTTTCCTAGGAATGTAATGATCTCACTGCCTAACCCTCCGGCCTGCATCTGCAGAGCTGCGAAGGTCACCCGTGTAGACCATTACTGCAGACAGGCATGAAATTCCCCAATACGAGTCACAGCCATTAAACTAAACTGGACGATAGAGATAAGGATGATGGATCACAGAGACTGTACACTCGCCCCAGCAATGCTAATGTGGAGCAAGGGAGTAAATCACTGCTTCCAGTAATGAATGAAACGTGTGGGAGGGTGTGTGGGTGCACGGCCAGGTCCATCATTTGGGCTTCCAGCAACCATTAAAATGATGTATTGTAACGCAACAGGGGGTATTATCCAGAGTTATAAAAAAGGACCTCAGTGTGCCACAGGTTTATGAACAAGCCAGTTAAAAACTAAACAAACTGGGGCTCCCGAGTGGCACATCCAGTAAAAGCACTCGCTAGAGTGCAGGATGCGCTCTATAGCCTGGACGTCGCCGGTTCGAGTCCAGGCTATTCCATAGCTGACCGTGGACGGGAGCTCCCAGGGGGCGGCGCTCAATTGGCCGAGCGTCGCCCGGGGGGAGGGAGGGTTAGGTCGGCCAGGGTGTCCTCGGCTCACCGCGCACCAGCGACCCCTGTAGTCTGGCCGGGCGCCTGTGGGCTTGCCTGTAAGTTGCCCAGAGCTGCGTTGTCCTCCGACGCTGTAGTTCTGAGGCGGCTGCACGGTGAGTCTGCAGAGTGTAAAGAAGCGGGCGGCTGACGGCACACGCTTCGGAGGACAGCGTGTGTTCATCTTCGCCCCTCCCGAGTCAGCGCAGGGGTGGTAGCGGTGAGCTGAGCCTAAAAATAATTGGGCATTTCAAATTGGGGAGAAAATAATAAAAACTAACAAAAAAAAAAAAACCAAACAACTATACAAAGCTCTCCTTTAAATGAAGATTGAGTCCTGTTATAAAATGGGTCGGTTCCAACGCGATGGTGTGGTGGTGCTGTATAGTGAGGCTCATGGGTCAGCAAGCCCTCACCTTTGTGAAAGGGTGATCGCAGGGTGTCAGACGGATCAAAATTCAGCAGCCCTTTCTTTTGTCAGTTTAATCCTGAAGCCAGATGGTCTGAATAAAGACCTTGAAGCAGGAAACCAAGACAGACTAATTCCATTACCTGTGTGCATGACCCCAGCAGGGGGGGGGGGTGTGTGATGGAGAAACATGAAACCAAACCAGGCAGCCTATGAAGCAGGGGAGGGAAGAGAACACCACCACCACCCCTCCCCCCCCCCCTCCCCCCCCCCCCCCCCCCCCTTTCAGGGAGGGAGGGAGGTGAAAAAACACCCACACACCATTTCCCACAAGAGCCTTCCATTTACAAGACACCAGGTGTCAAATTTCCCCTTATTCCAAACTAGATCCAGCATGACTCGTACTAAAAATATATCTGCAGAAATCCCCTTTTCCAGTTAGATCCTCATCTTAAAACCAAGACCGTCTAGTTTGTTCAACAGTTCAACAGCCAAATCTACAGAACTGCCGACTGATAAACCCTTCATTATGTTGAAGGTGCAATCTCGTGGCTGTCAGTAGATGAGCACCATCAAAAGAGGGCTGTCTGGGTAGATCATGAGAACGTCAGACTCGCACACACCTTGATTGAATAGATCTGTGCTGGCCATCAGCTAAACAGATTTGTTTTCAGCAAGTTCAGTCAAACGAGAGAGAGAGAGAGAGAGAGAGAGAGAGAGAGAGAGAGAGAGAGAGAGCGACCATTTCCTGGATTAGCTTCCTTTAATCTCTGCTTTAATTTATTATTATTTTATTTCATAGCAGACACCCTTATCCAGGGCGACTTACAATTGTTACAAGACATCACATTATTTTCACATACAATTACCCATTTATACAGTTGGGTTTTTACTGGATCAATCTAGGTAAAGTACTTTGCTCAAGGGTACAGCACCAGTGTCCCCCACCTGGGATTGAACCCACGACCCTCCGGTCAAGAGTCCAGAGCCCTGACCACTACTCCACACTGCTGCCCTATACTTGAGCTCAAAAAAGGTAAGAGGATTTCCTCCAAACATTGTGATCCAACATAAAAAGTACCCCATATTCTGTCCAAAGCCACACTGTCTATGCAGTGCCCTGTGCTAGTTTGAGAATCGAGTTACAGCCATGCTACACTCTTACAAATTATTAAAATGATCAGAAGCCATGAAGTTTGAGGTTACTGAATAGAACTGCCGCTCCTTTAAAAGCTGCATTAACTCTTATTAGGGTCTGATTGTTCAAACTTCCAGTCAGGTCACCAATATACCTAAAAACCACAAGGAGGAGTTTCGGAGAGCCTGGACTGAGCGCAGCAATGCTGGTGGCCTTTCAGACCTTGCTAGAATACCAAACAAGAATCCACAATCAATGCTGGCTCCCTCTGACCTCGTTCTTTGCTCAGATTCAATGCCAACAGCTCTGAGCTTATCTCAGAGGAGTAGCAGCGCTTCGGAACTTGTTGAAATTGTGATAGTGTTTTATTTAAAAAAAGAAGGTCATTCACACCAATAAGAAGTAGTTCACACTGGGGTGTGAAAAAGGGTTGAATAGACCCACCCTGCCCCTCACACTTATTTAAAATTTAGAGCTTGTCTCATCACTACACTCCCAGAGTGAAAACAGCTTTCACTATCCTCCTAAAACAGCAGATCAGGATTTCTGAAACTCCAAAGACAAAAGTGCCACTTTGTTTTACCATTAAGCTGAACTGCTGATACAATACAGCAACGCCTTCTATTGAGACCAGTCAAGCAACCTTCATTGCATGACCTTAAGAGGTGGTTTTACTGCTGAATCACTCATAACTGAGCTATATTACCATAGCATTGATTCACTTTATTGAGTCTTTAAGTAATTAATTAATTAAAATTAATTAATTAATGCCGTTGTCCTCATTTGAGGACAGGCTATGTTGTATCAAATTACATGAACACAGTGTAAAATAAATTAATTTGGTACTTAATGGGTTAATGTGCTGTTTTTATCTTAGTAGAGAAAAAAAAAAAAAGCAATTTATAAAAGAGATTTGGTACGTTTGGGGATGGCAGATGTTGGATTTAAATCTTATTAATATTGAAGGAGTGGTCTTAAAATCTCAGGAGAAAAACAAAATCGCAGCCAAAGGGCGCCTTTAAACTGTGCGTCTAGCTGTAGATTCATCCGCTCCCCCGAACCAGAGTGTAGGGTTTCCTCTCATTAGATGATTTCAGGCTATTTAATATGTTACCCACACCACACTCCAGTACATCTCTGGCACAGATCTGAAATGGCAGCTATTGCCTAAGCCAGTCTTCGAGTGTGGACTTGCTTCAAGCATCAAGCGCAGAGCTTCATCAATTAAAAACGCCTTCCATGTGGGGAAACTGAAAATACTTAAACAAGGGAATGCAAATACGGTTAAGAAAATGGGCCAGTTTGAGGGGGAGGGAAAATCATCAACAGGCTACAACAGGTAACTAAATATTCTCACTGTCAAAGTATTACTCAACATCTCCACAAAAACACACACACACCGCTGCAGCGCTGGAACCAGACTGCGGGTACAGTAGGAGGTAGGCTGTTTAAAAAACATGGATTATCTGTTCAGTAAAGAAAAAAAGAGTTTGCCGGTATAAAAATCGCTCTGCTTCAGATTAAACTGAAATCCATACTGTGGAAGAGCGGTCAGTACAGGCAGGTGCTTAGTGTACAATTAATTAATTACACAGGAAATACTTGGTTAGGGCAGGGGTGGACAAAGTCGGCCCTTCTGCTCCTTGTCTGTTTCCAACCCAGTTCTAAATGGTTTAATTGGAAGGAATTCTTCACCATGCAGACCCTGAAGTAGGGAATTCTAGAATGTTACCCGTTAAACATGGAATGGAATGGAATGGAATGGAATGGAATGGACTGGACTGGACACTCCTGGGTTAGGGGTGTCAAGAAAGCAAGAGTTACCCCACCCACACGACTGGGTACACGTCAGGAGACATTTAAATGCTCACATACAATGAGACACTTCATGTGTGCGCGACTCTACAAAATCAAATGGCTCTTAACCAAAAACAAAATTTCAAGAAATCAAGATAATCTGCTGCATCAGGACAGAGCTAGCTGTGTGTGTGTGTCTGTGTGTGTCTGTGTCGTGGAGTCACATGGCAACCTGTGTGCCCCACTTCCTGTCAGCTGGTGCACAGCTGATCAAAGACGACAGACTCCCCATTGAGAGACGAGGGCAAGGACACAGGAAGAGCTTTGTTAAATAGGAGCGAGGACCCGGGGGAGAGGCAGAGGATACACAGAAAGAAAGAAAGAAAGAAAAGAGCAGAGCTGCTCCGTGCAGAGTTAGCCAAACCGCTCCAGGCATGGAATGTCTCAAATCAGGCTTTTTCTTAACAGGAGAGGGGGGAGCAACAGCGACTGTACAATAGCTACACTACAGCACAAGCCTGGAATAATTGATCAAGTTCCAGATTTGATCCCCAGGAGGAAGTACAATAGACAGGAATAGAAATCCGTTTGTAAAAGTTGTGCAAGTCGGTTAACAAAACAGGTAGCAATTGAGTTGAACACCTTCCGTTCCTTCAGGGGAAAGGGAACATCCGCCCAGTTTTCTGTTCCAAACCAAGCGCTACGCTTGGTCAGTTCACAAACAAAAAGGCAAGCAATTTATTACATTTATTATCAAGTCAAGTCTGTTCCCATCGCAGCTGATAAACACAGCAATCGTAAAAACAGGCTGTAGGGCAACGGCACTCCGTTCAACTGCCCTAATCAAAATCAGACCAAGCTTTTGTGCCAACTTTATTATTAAAAAAAGGACAGAGTTGAATTGTAGATTGCCTTCAGGAAAACAGCAAAGATTTAGAGGTACTCGCAAGCGGGACTTGATAACAATCAGGCGATTTAAATTAATCAGAGGAGTTATTTAATATATATTTTTTATTATTTATTAGGGCATTACAACCTTCTGGCAACAGTTAAAAAAAACTGCTCCTTAACAGAGAGCCATACCTAACCCCAACAGAGCTCCCTCGTTTCCTGACATTAATGATCCTTTTGGGAAATGAGCCAGTTCTAAGAAAAAAAAAAAAAAAAAAATGTAAATGCTGGTTTGTGCTGTGCTAGACTAGGCTGCGTGTCGCTGCGCAAGTCAACGTCTGCTAATACATTGTGTGGCTGGGTGTCTCACCTGACGTAGTTTGGGATCTGACTGCACACGCTGTGCAAAACGACTTGTGTTGTAACTAGGAACTGCTATTAACCCTTCACTGCCCTGGATATGTTCCCCCTATTTAACGCCTATTTTCTCAATGTCAAATACATTGGATGCTGGCCAGCAAAGGGTTAAGCATAAGGAATTTCCTTTGACTTTAGAACCGAGCTGCATGTTCTATGCGCTGGATGACATCAGCGCACAGGAATCTTGATCAGTCCCAAGTGATGATTGGTCGATTTAATAACATTCACTCGGATCTGGGTTCAAGTCCCAAGTTTAGTCTGCAGACAGCAGATCCCCCACTATCTGAACCCCAGTTAAAATGTAAAAGGGCGAAAGAGACTCCTCACCAGTATAGATATCTAGGAGGGCGGGTCTGCATTGGGAATGTTACTTTATAAAACACTATACAACATTGATCCAACGTGAAGGCAACATTTTTATAAGAAAAAAGCAGCACGTGGTAGTTTTACGTGACTCTGCGATCCAGCTAAACACAAGACTGCTTCATTGCAAGTGTACATCAATGACCTGCAGCAGTAGCACCCAGATGGAGTTCAGCACACAGCATGTGTGGAGTCTGCAGCATGTGACCCTCAGCGGTTAGACAGTGGTCAGTCACTCAGGCTGAATAAACACCTTGACTGCAAGAACTCAACAAGGCAGATTTGTTAGGTCGTGGAGTACATGGGACTACACAATATTAATAGGGGTCGATGTTAAAATAAGATCTGTTGCCAAAACTGGAATGTTTAATACCAAGAACAAGGTATATAAAATAAAAAACTGAGAACTTGTGCCAAGGAATGCCCATACTTAAAGAACAATTGGATGAGTGGCTCTCAAGATTACAGCCATGAGAGATGAACCCCCCACCCTCAGCTGAATGAAAGACATTCATCAGCTAACCAACTTCAAGAGAAAAAGAGTTTGAAGCTTGAACAGTGGCAACTCGTAACCAGCCACCTACCTTGGCCTGGCTGGAGTCTCCCTTCTCAAACATCATCTTCAGGCTGCTGAGCTGCACGCTGCTCTTCTCAATCCGGACAGGAGAAGCGGGCGCCGCCTCCCCCTCCCTCGACATCGACCGCTCCATCCCCTCCTCTCTCTCCGCAGAGAACTGGAACCGAGCGCTGGGGGCACTTCCTGGGGACCTCACTCTGCCAACGCGGTTCTGGTCCGTCTGTGCCAGCGGGTCAGGCTTGGCGCCGGTGGGGCTGACTGTCGAGGGGAGCCTCGGGCGGGGGGCGGGGTTCGGTTGAGGGTCCGTTGAGGGCGTGGTCTCCCACCGCTTCTTCAGCACACTGAGGTTCCCTCTCCTGAAACTGCGGGTCAAGTTTTCGGGGTTCTGCAGAGATCAAACCCAAGCCGTTACCCCAAAAACCAGTTCATATAGTTACATTTAACCCCTCTGGTTACAGAAAGGAGATCCCGCTCCATAAGCAGATTTAAAAATAAAACATCCATTAACAGTAATAGTTTAACAGCTTACAAAAATGTCTCGTCATACTGCAATCTATATTCAAATAAGCGGTTCAGGTAAAACCTGCCACAATTCTAGGCTACAGAATCTGCAATTCAGAGTTTTTCTCTCCACAGAATAGTTGTGCACACACACACACACACACACACACACACACACACGTGTGCTGAAGGATTTAGTCGGGACCCGAAGATTTTCTTCCAGTTGTAAATTTGAAAGCCGACAGGAACATTTTCATGTCAGCATTCGCTGCCTCCTGAAACCCTTCTTAGCTGTTTTTGCCCAACTAATCTAAATCCAATTCAAAGTGAAATAGAAATATTAAGCCTCCTAGCATATCACTCGTCTTATTCATTATAAAATGTAGAATGATTTGGTTCCAGAATGTTTGGAGTCTGTGCCCCAGAGATTCCAAACATTCTAAGACCCGGCTCTCTACACCTTTCCCCACCTGTACACAGCAAAACAAATATATACGTCAAATACAGCAACTCTCAAAATCAGGCTCTTAAATACAGGTACTCCAAAAATAAGGTACTTTTATAAATCACTTCACCATTACAGGCAAACTAATCTCATGAAATGAACACATGCAATGCCTAGCCCAGTCTGTACAGTGTTGGGTGTGGCTCAAAAAAAAAAAAAATCATACCTGTATATTGCCGTTGCTTGAGGAGTTATTTAACGGACAGGATTTTCCCTTGGCAATTTTGCCACAAGGTATTCGAATGAAGTTAATAGTGAACCCACTTTAAAAATCAAAGTGTGAGACTATAGCTCTGAGGGTTACAGATTCCTATATTTCCACTAACTTGTGGCAAAAGAAATGGCACATTCTTTTCCAAAAGATCTTAAAGCAGCTTGTGAAAGGTTAATTCCAAAAACGTATTGCATTTAAAAAAAGACACACAAGGGCGACAAACTTATCCATAAAAGTTTTACAACTAAAAACGGTTAGAAGAAAAAGTTAACAAAACCTTTTAAAAGCGAGCGAGTCGTGTAACAGGAACCCCAAGGCTGTGCGGTCTCCTCTCCTCCCTCTCAGCGGTGCACAGAGATCTGAACTCACAGATGTTTGCTGTTAGCTGCGCTACATGTTCAAAACTTTACCCCCCTCCCAGAAAGAGAACGAAAAAAAAAAAAAATCCAGGAAATGGGAAAGCAGGAAGTGATCCTTAACCCATTGTGGCACAGTTCCATGAGACTTACAATTTGATCAGCTTGCCCTGTATATGGAAAAAAACCAATGGCAAAACGAGCATACAGATGAGTTACCAGTAATGGGATCTCCGTTCCCAGTAAAAGGCGTGCGGTCATGAGTTTGTGTGGCCTCAACCACAGTAGAGACGCTACCTGTTCAGTAACTTCAACCCCCCATCATGCACAAAGAGCAACAGTCTAGATTAAATTAGCAAGAGGGAAAATCAAAACCGCTCCTTCCACAAACTATAGGAGATTCTTGCCATAAGCAGTGAAATGCGAGACAGGACACCCCTGCACAGTGTAATTAGGAATAGGCACAGATCAATTAAAAAAGGTTTCACATACCCGGATTAAAACTAAATCTGGGACTATCTATCCTAAACTTTCAGATTGTTCTGTAGGCTTTTAAGCAACTGCAAAATGTTATTATGTATTATTTTTTTTTTCTATTAATCTACCCGCAGAAATAGTGCTTGTGTAGTCAAGTCATAGTTCCATGCTTCGTGGGAAGAAATACATCTTGGACACACACAAAAGGTGGTTCCCCATGTTGAGGATTGAGGAACCGCAGCGCTAGAGAGTTTGCAGCCTCAGGGCAGAGAAAGGTCTTTAAGGTTAGGGAGTGCCTGCCCTAGCTCTGAGATCACTTCCTTATAAGGCACTAAGGGCTACATACTGAATCATGACAGGTTTCCTGGGATTCGTGAAGCTGAACTGTGCAATAGTTTACGGATCACATTACGATGACACACACACACACACACACACACAACTGGATCAGCAAAGGATAGCAGGTCTACCCCAGTTTAAGTATATCATGTATCCAATTCATGAACTGCAGACAAAATTTAAGAGAACAAATAAAAAAGAAAGCTTTTCAAAATCCAAATAGGCACAGAAGTTTAGGTTAAATACAATTGGGTCAGTTACATACAAGGCAGCCAGCTAAAGTCTTTAATCCCAAGAACCTACACCAAGTCCACTCCTGTAAATCTTCAGAAACAGTTTAACTGAATGAAGGATGAAACTAAAAATGTTGTATAAAGACTAATATACTGCTTAACCAACAGCAAGTTCGCACACAGCTATTAACACATAAAACCAGTCTCTTTAGCAAACCCCATAAATGTTAGCCAGTTTCAAGACACCTATTTAAAAAGGGGATTAAAAAATTACCTTGATATCAGAAACCTTCCAACTCCGCAATCAGGCCTATAAACAAACAATTAGTCAAATAACTGAACAGGATGTTGATGTGTTAGTTAATCATATCCTTGCTCCACCAAGCCCCAAAGGGGTGTGAAACAAAACCACACCTCGCACTGTCGAACCGTGCGCCGTTCTGCGAAATCAAACCACTCCAAGATCACAGAACTTCCAGGGATTTGTTTGACAGCATCCCAGGATAGGAAGGGAGTGCGAGGAAAGAGTCTGGGACCAGCCAGCTCAGAGAGCACCTGGCACGCTGCCTCAAAAACAGACAGACACAGTGAAATTACTTTGTGTTTAAAATTTGGTTGTTGCACACTCAAGTTTCAGTTGTGTGGTTGAACAGGGACAGGTCAGGACAAAACCACTGCAACAAAAAAGGGGGAAATTTAGAGAATGAGCAGGTCACTCACCCATACCAACAGGAAGTAACATGATCCGCTACCCACCCGACAGCCAAGCCAGTTAAATATCACACGATGTAAAACCTGGCCTGGCTCAAAATGCAACTTTCATCTCCAACCCCAGCATTTCTCATGGTTTAATCCGACATTACAAGCAAGCTCTCACATGCAGAGGGAAGGGGGAGAGATCCAAACAGGCTGCAGTATTACAGGAAGGTTAATCCAATGCAGTCAAGGCCAGCGAGCAATCCCTGAAAACAGTCTAAAACACGAAGGCAAAGCAGATCTGTTGATCTGAACCGTGGATCAACGTCACTGAAGACGCAGAAAATATGATTGAAGACCAAGTTTAGTATCTCTAAAAACACAAAATATGACCTATGAATTTTCATGTTTGGATAAATGATTTTCCGAAGTTTAAGTCTAATTTTTGGTAAATTAGATCTGCTGTCACTTTAAATCCAACCCAGTGTTTGCGAGACAGATATAAAATATATAAGAGCTAACAAGACAAACTACAGCAAAATATACAGGTAAGTAAGGCAAAGGAGAACAAAAACACAGATGAGGATTAGGTGCTTTTAAAATATACTGTACTGTCTATATACAATAAGAGTTTAATAGCCTGTAATAAAACAGACTGACACGACTGAAAATGAATATACCTTAAATGAAACCAATACCTACAAACAAAACACTACTGAAAACAATAGATACAGGTTAGTCTGGTTATAAATACAAGCCACAGACAATGCAAAGGACTATCAGGTTATAGCAAGCAACCTCCAATAAGCCTCAGAAGCCCAGGGTAAACGTGAAGCCCGTTATAAAACTACCTGCTTAACACATCAAAATGAGGAAACTGAAAAATAATTTATATTGAAGAAACATATATCCCGGATAGTCTTTTAATGATCCAGCAATAACCACTAAGAACCCACCCCAACACAGAGACATTGCACACCGTGTCCCGTGCATGCAAATCCTGTGTTCTGCTTTACAGTCTAGTTCTCAATAACTGTACCTTGTAGTGCTGCATGGTGAAGCCCAGCCAGCCAGCCAGTCAGTCTGACAGCCCCCCCCCCTAGCATCTAGCAGTTTGTTGGCCAAACAGACCTAATTAGAACAGTTATGCAAAGCTGGAGAGAATTACCAGGGATTAGACGCTAAAGATGGATTTAGTGCAGACTGCCACCCAATTGAATTAGCTAGCAGGACAGGAAGACATGGTGGGGGGGGGGGGGGGGGGGGGTCCTGCAGACAGGAAACGAATGTGCAGCCTTTGCCGACTGACTGGGTCAGTTCTCACTGCCCACCCTAGACAGTCCCAGAATGCCCACTACAATGAGGACTCCCCCCGTTGGCTACCCACCTGCACATCACTCTCCACACAGCCCTAAAGATAAAAACTAAGTGTACAGAAGACTGCTGGGTAAATGAACAGGGAGGAGAGATTCGCAAAAAAAATAAAATTTAGGGTGCAAACACTCCCAGTCTCTCTGTACAGGACTTGGTTTACCGTGGGGTTCACAAGTTACTTTTTGCCCCACAGGTTTGTGCTCAGAGACCTATTCCAATCCGTGCAGCTAGAGGGCAGTATTGGATGACTCAAGCAAAAGCTGTACCAGTTCTGCTGTGTGGACAGTGGACACTGGTCCTAAAAGAATTTCAGGTGGGCCTGCTTTCAAATCCAAAAGGTACCTCAAAAACAAGATATACAACTCCGACCGCCAGCACAGTGAAACTTTACTGAAATGAAGCCAGATTTGGAGACCAATTAAAACCTCCATCAGACCCTGAAGTAGTGAAGCATATTAAACCTGGAGTGCCACGACCCTCAAGGGCAACCCTAAAACTGTGGTACACAATCTATTTAAAAAGAAAGTCTAAATAAATATCTAAATTCATGTTGTTATAAAAACCACAGGTTTCTTTAACCATCTTAAACAAAAAAAAAACACACACACACAAAACACAACAACACACAAATGATGAAATATTAAGGATTACTGTGGTAAGGAATTAGGATGGGAAACAAAAGCCCATCAAAATGCAAGTGAAACAGACTATGCAGTTTTACCAGTGTGTGTGTGTGTGTGTGTTGCTGACAGGTTCACACTGGAGCTGCCCCCCCCTCCGACCCTGACCCTGACCCCCCGCCCTGGACAGTGAACACTCACAGCTCTCCTCTTCTCTGTACTCGCCTCTTCAGCAGCTTTCTGGTACCTAGAGAGAGGAGAGAGACACAGATCAACTCCGTGGATCTACTGTATTTGCACAATAAATATAGACTGCATGCCCCCTGCTAGGTAGGGTTACCATAGGACTGTGCACTAGGACAGTTCTGGCCTTCCACTCACATCTGCTGCATTCTGATGTAGGTCCTGCTGTGAAAGGAACCCAAGACAGATTTTAAAAAAAGTACCAGAATGCATTGCAGTTGAAAGCCTGAACTGTCCCAGTATGGCTTTGTTAGTCTATACTGTGCCACATACAGGCTGTGTCATTCATATATGTACGGATTTCAGAAATGAGGAGTTTCCCTTGTGACTCCCGAAGTGGCCAGAGCTTTAATATGCGCTATAACCTCCTACTGCTGCAACTAGCTACCAAGGCAAACTCCTTTAGCAATTTAGCTTCTGTTCAATTGGCTTGGTCAGGCTTTAGCCAACAGTGAAGCAACTCAAAGTACACAGAGTTAAAACAGTTCAATCAAATTCTGTACATTGCCTGCCTGATCTTGCTAAACAAATATTAACTAGACAAGAGCACCACCCACTGGGAACAATGCAGTACTGCACTTGTGTCTTTATATTGACCTGCATAGATGCACACAAACCGACACTTGTGAAAATGTTAGACCACTTTGTGCTTTAAAATTAGGCATCTTAAATGTCTCATGCATTTTGCCATTTGGGGCCATGCTCTTTTTTTACTAAATTTAAAAGTTACCAATAATTGCAAATCCTCAATTCAACATACTAAAAATGTGCCCATTTTGACAATTTTCAGCGACAGTGGTTGGATTTCATCTGCAACAACGAATCGAAACAGAAGCAATGGGGTGTTCTCATAAATCTGCACTCTGCTGCAGGTCTAGTTTTTGCAAACTGCAACTGTGCTCACTTGACTTTGGGGCCATGTCTTCGATCGGCAAGAGGTTAAAGAAATCTGTACACTCGTGATCAATGGAAAAGTTTTACATTTCAAGGCTGTATCAAAATGCAAGCCCCTCCATCCAACCCTTTTCTTAAAGTCTGACATTAAGAGAAAGAGATCACACATGAAACTGAATGAATATTGTAGAAAGAAGGGAAAAAAAAATTGCTTTTGTCCATTTTTGAAGCAAGTGACAGCATCTGGAAAAAATGAGCGTGGTTGAGATCACAGTAGATATAACCAGACCAGCAACATTAGAAAACAGTGTGTCAAACTATTCCAAAGCAACGAGGAAACCAGAAAGACCGAAATGTTTCATGAGGAGTTGGTAGCAAAAACAGCCAGCAGTGAATCGATCCCAAAGATTCTTGCCATACTGGCAGAGATTTTTGAAAACTGCACTTCGAAATAAGAGGAGCTGTGGAGAAACATCGCAGCCAGAAACACAACTGGAAAATACATTTCCATCTCCCAAGACATTAATAGTGCAGGCAGGGATGGAAAATGAAAAAAAAAAAAAAATGGACTCCTATTGCACAGCAGTTTCACCCATTCCAGGTTTTACTAGGAGCTTGATTAGCCACAGTGCATAGGCACCAAGCTCAGTGACACCAGGAATGGATCAATCTGCTATGCAGAGGGAGTCTTATTTCCACCCCTGCAGTGCACCCTCGCCCTGGTAAGTCGCCTTGGATAAAGGCATCTGCTAAATAAACAATTCTCCCACACCTACACCCCCCCTCCCTCCCCTCTCCGTTCTCAGCCGGTCTTGCTGGGGACTCACTTGGAGAAGCGCTCAGCGATGGCACTGGTCTTGCCCTTGGTGAGGGAGAGCTCGCTGGCCGTGATGCGCAGGGACTGGGAGGCCCACTGTCTGCGGTTAAAAGGGGACGCCTCCATTCTTCACAGAGACTCCGAGCTCAGAAAACCTGAAAAGAGAAACAAACCAAGTCTGAAATCCAGGGTCGGAAGTTTGAGATGCACAGGACGTGGGTATTAACTTCAAAATGCTTCACACAAAAAAACCACAAGACAGAATACAGAATTGAAGCTCCCCAGTGCCTTCAGTGTACACATTGTGTGTTTGACCTTCTTCCGGTTGTTGTCGTTTCTGCAGGGCGCCCAACATTTAAAATCTACACGTCTGCTTTACGACAACCTCTTATGCTGCAGTAGAGCTTGAGGTTTATACTCTGCTCTGTCTGAGCGAGTGAGCGCACAGTTTCCAGTTGCGCCGCACAGATGTCAGACACCAAGAATCCCAGCTCAGACTGGGGGGGGGGGGGGACGGGGGGGACGGAAGCCAATTCAAGCTGGCACAGGCTACAGACACGTCAGAATCTCAACACTGCAACAACTCTTTACTGAAGAAAGCAGATGGACATCATTCTAAACTATTAACACCTCCCAATATCTTCTGTACAGTAGCTCCCCCACTACCACCATCGATATAAAAAGCATCTGAATTGTGACCAATACAGAACGGACTAAAAAACAAGCTATATATAAAAAGAAAAGCACACACTGAAAAAAACTTAGTGGCGAATCAGTTGCACGTATGTCTAAATGCTTTGTGCTAGGGCAGCAAGCCAGACCGAATTGTGGAGGCGTTTAAAAGTGAAACTCCCAAATCTGTATGCAGAACGAGTCATTTTGAGGCACTTTGGCACATTTTAATGTAAAAAGCAACTGTGTGTGGTCAGCCAGCCAGGAACAGGGAGTACTGCAGTCAGCATGCGAAAATCCACAATCTGTGACCAATTCTTAAAAAAGAAACCTAGCAGTGCTACAAAAGATATCGCCAAGGAGAAGTTTACTGTGCAGTTTCAAAAGGCATTGGAGCCAAGCCCAGGCACTAACCTTTGCTCTGGACTACTGCTAAGTAATCACTTTCCACAGAGCAGCTCTCTGTGTCCAGAGAAGCACAGCCGCTGTTCAGAGGTAGGCTGGTGAACAGAACTGCTTTCGCTGGTCCGGTTCAGCTCCTGCTCCACAGCACACCGCATGACACCTTCAATACTCCCTCCTGCAACAGAGACGAGAGTCTCCGAGCGGCTGTTCAAATGTTTTCTTCTTAAATACATGGAGTGTGACTTGAGTATCACGAGGAGGAAACGACAAATCTGGATGACCAGATCCAACCGGTCTCTAAATTTTAAACCCCCATTTCGTGCACCTCGTTGCAAAAAAAATGAGACATAATTTGTTATGTGGGACATGTGTCCCTTACACCTTAAAAAGGGATAAATAAAAGGTTTGATATATTTTAATATATTTGATAATTAAAAGGTATAAGTGAGAAATGCACCCCAGTATTTAGACATTTAAATGAATTTTGTAAACTTAACACATCTGAATAGTTCTATAGAAAAGAGAACTCTACTCCACCCTGCAGAGTAGTAGAGGTCTATAAGAAACAGACAAGAGATAGTCTGACATTTTATTACACAGAACAGGTCAGAACTTTAAAATTGACTACTACTTAAATTTATTATTGAAGTCCTAAGTTCTATTAAAAATTGTCTTTTGCACGCCAAATCAACCCAAAATGGAAAGTCTTCAGTACTGTACATTGAAGCTACTGTACAAAGACAGCTTCCAATCCCCAATAGCAAATATGAGCTCATAAGTGTCAAACTTCAGGCAATTAAACCAGGTGCAGCCAGACTGTACAAGGAAACCGCAAGATAAGCATCAGTCTTCAATGCAGTGTGACGTCAGTGTCTCAGGAGGGGCTGTATGATTGGTGGTGAAATGATTGTTTGCATGGATTTGAATGGCAAAGCTTGGACTTTGCCCCCCGTGCCAGCTGATCAGTGCTCCTGTCGTATTGCACTGTTTAGTGTTACAGTATTTTGCTATCTGACAGTCGCACAAATTTAATCGAATAGGAGGGAGCGCTGCAGAATAACCCCTCCTCTCCTTCAAGGTTGTTTTCCTCCGACTAGTCCTGGTTCTTTAAATGATCAAACCTTTCAAACATTCCAGGAAAGCACCCAAGCAGAACAGATGCATGTAGTCCGGACACAGGACGTGTGCTTTGTGAATTCCCCTGCTGTGGGAGGAGGCTGGCAGGGTTTTGAGTCTTTGTTTTTAAATCAAATCACTGGGACTACTGCGCCGATAGAGCTGGGAGTGTCTGGTAACTGTATAAACAGGGGACCTGATAAGCAGAGAGGTCGTAATCACAGCTCAGTTGCCACCTTCTTAAAGTTTCCGTACAGGAGCTCTGAAGAGAAGCTCTGGGATTAGAAAATAAAAGGACCAAACCAACCAGATTTTAAACTTAGCACAGGGGAGGGATGCTTTGAGACTGCTGCAGGTCTCCGGGATTCAATAACACACAGTGCTCCCTCTTCAATCACCAGTAAAAACAATAATGCCAGCGCCCCAGATGAGAGGAAAATATTCTTTCAAAATTGCCATTGGTTGGCACTCTATTGTAAAAGGTGAGGGAGGACAGCTTTTCTCGTTTTTAAAATCAAAATGCGTTAACGAATGGATTTGCTCAAAATATCCGCCGATAAATACTTCACGTTCCTAAAGTATACAGTTTGGAAAATATTGAATTAGTAAAAAGGGCCTCGATACAGAAAAATCCCTTTTACAAAGCACTGTCATTAAGTCCCTATCCCCTTTTAAATACAGCAACACATGCAAGCTTCTAAAGACAAACCCATTCTTAAAATACATACCCAACATTCATACCTGTATAAATCTAAACCCACAAACCCAGACCTTCAATGAGAATTATTACATAATAGGAAGTATGGTGATAAATGAGTGTTTTAATATCAATCTATTTTTGTAAATTCATTTAAGAGGGGCCCTACATTAAGGAAATCATTTTAATTTTCCTTTCTGTCTAGTAAAGCCTCTTCAGCTGGAATAGACACAGCATTAACTGTTTCTAATCTGTGAAAGTTTGGATGTTTCTCTCCTTTCCAATAGTAAATTAAATCAAATGGTGAAACTGACTTAACCAAACTGAATTAACCAGTGTTTCCCCATGTATTTCACAGACAGATGCTTATTGACAATTCACCAGTCATTTATTGTATTGAATAGAATCAGTTGTGGGGATGGCGTACTGCATTGAGCAGTTCAAACGAATAGAAAGATTTTACTGTCCATTCAGAACAATTACAGGGCTAGCAGGTGCAACCCAACCCAACACAAAGGGAGTCACCGATATTCTGAATACAGCTTTCACTTTCCAACAAGTAAAGAAATGAACCGAGCTGGGTTACGAAATGACCAAAAAAAAACAAAACACACCCCTATTTTGTGACCCACCCAAACAAGTTGGGTCAGAGGTAGATTCTTGGCAATTTGGTTCGAGAGTTTACTGAATAGTCAATCACGATATTCGATATACACGGATAATTAGAACATTTATTACTGAATAAAAAAAGAGACCAACAGCCAAGCTGCACACAAGTCAACTTTGGCTACAATATATACTTTGGCTACAGTACATACCCTGCCAGCAAAATAACACACATTTAGAAAATAAAATAGCAGTGAGAAATCTACACTAGGAATCCCAATCCTACATCCAATGCTGAACTAACTGGAGGTACAATGCAGAACTAACTTTAAGCAAGCAAGCAAGCCTTGCTTCCATTAAAAAAAAAATTAAACTCCCAACCCAGAAAAACCTGAAACCCTGGTTAGAAACGTACCTGTATTTGTAGGAGAGTGTGTAGGTCGCTCCTCTTGGTTCCTGGTGTCCTTGCAGTAAGTTCCACTTCAGTACGCACCTGTGTGTGTGTGTGCCTGCTCTCTCTCTCGTTACCCTTTTCAGCTGCTTGCTCCTCCCTTTATATATACCTGTATAAACGAGAGAGAGGAAGTGAGGTCAAGCTGATAACACTGCTCAGTTTCCCCAATCTGCTGCTCCCGTGTGCTTTAAAAGCCTTGGGCAGAGGAGACAGGGGGCGGTTCTCAAGAAAGGGACTGCCCCGCCCCCTTCTGTTAGCCCCTCCTTTTTTATGCACACCTGAAATACCTGCTCCATTCCAACTAGACAAGAGAAAAGGGCAGATCCATTGTCTTTGTCCATTTCAGGTAAAATGGCTCCATTTGAAGCATGAGAGCAATACCAAACAGCACCGAACAACTGGAGACAAATCACAAGTTCATATTAAAAAAAGGACCATCAAAATTAGTGAACTGAAATAAAACCCAAACGCAACTTGCCTTAAATTCAAAAACCCAGGATTTGCAACACCGATACACGTCTCTGAATAGACCATCTGTTACCCGTTTGGTGCATTTAACTGAAACCGAGCTGAGAACAGCTTTACTTTTCGTCTTGCAAGCTTGTTTTAAAATGCATCGCGTCACATTTCTCCTCCCAGTATTCGTCACCATTTAGACTAGAGCTTGTTCTGCAGATCACTTTAATCCTTCACTGATCAGGGTGTGTCTTTGTGAAGCCTCACCCAGCTTGAATGAAAGCACTGCAAGTCCAGTCTCTATTAATTGTAGAGTTATTTTCACACTGTGGTAGCTGGGGAGAGGGATAATCTGCAAAGGGCATTATCTGCTCAGATTTGCATGGGAATGTTAATGCTGCAAAAAAAAAAGTGTCAGAGGATTCGGACAGAAAGGAGTACAGTATTAGGAATTTGCATTAGTTAATGAATTGCCAAGAGGCCTTTCTAGTAGGCAGCTTTCTGGAGCACTGTTTTGGCACAGTCTATTGAGAGGTGGGGATGTTAACAAGCATTTAAAACTGCAGCTGCCGTATCCATCTGCAGCAGCTGCAAATCAGTCCTGTACAACAGTCATTTATATAGTAAATCTCAGCCACTTATATTTTGCATTGAAGCGTATTTACTGTGACTTACCTACTACTCTATATCCAGACAAAATAAAACTGCCTACAGACAAGAGTCCAGTTAAAAAGGTTCAATGTTCTCAACCCAGTTTCTATTACGAATTGCTATGCTCTTACTGTAGCCGGCATGTTCTTAAAATAGCTGATCAAAATCAGACTGGTTCAGCCCATTCAAATGGAGACACGGGTATGCAGAGGCACAGGGGAAATGACGAGGCTGGCATCCGCATTGTTCAGCACACAACAGTCCCACTGCCATCCCTTAAAAGAGAGGTGTGGGTCACCGAAACCCCCTGGCGTATTCAAAGAGGAGGAAAACAGAGCACTCTCTGCATGTGTTGGACTCGTGACAAATAGTTTAGCTGATCTTAGAAGACAAGAGCATTTACTACTGACCCAAAAACTGTTCAGCGTTCACAACAGACACACTGAAATCAGCCGAATAGGGTTCAATTAAAATTCAGATAGCTCCCTAGTCCAGATTGTGATGGTTCGGATGGGCTGTTTGTACGATGCATAAAAAGATCAAATGGTCATTTGATGAACTACGGTACGGTCTTGCAAAGACGATACAAACGCTGCATACCTCTTGCGATGCATCATGGGAAGGAATCGCACCAATACTGAACGATTCCTCTGCTTTGTAGAATGTAATTGAATTGGGTGTCAGGTTTTATAAAATGTGGTGCAATATACACACACTTCCATAAGAATAATGAACTGATCAGGGGACTAGTGCAGCAACAGCACGGCGGCGCGCTGTCCGACAAGGAGCTCAATACTGCAGCTGCTGAACCTCAAAGCGTCGAAAAGGGAAACCGAAACCTAGGAAATAGAATACACCCTTCTCCCCCAGCGCCAGGCCCACGGCAGCCATCTAAAACATACGGCAAAACCAGCAGCCAAGAGGCAAAAACAGAGATCTGGGCTTGGACCGTGCTCAACTACAGCGACAGACAGCACCGTACCACCTCGTCACTCCAAACCCAGTGCATTTAACCCACGGTGCTGACACTGCAACACACAGTAGTTTTAGGATGTATTTAACCAAGGGCAGTCTCAGCCTATCGGATCTGTGCTCTTAGTAAACAGTACTGCCTGGTATTTGAGCATGGTTTCTGATTAACAACAAAGACAGCACTGTCTGAGCCAGTTCAACAGCCTCCTTCATAGAAGTAACCCATCACCTGTATCGCAAACTGCATCTCATTACACCCCCCCTCCCTCTCTCTCTCTCTCTCTCTCTCTCTCTCTCTCTCCCTCCTCCTCCCCCTCTCTCTCTCCCCCTCCTCCTCCCCCTCTCTCTCTCTCCCCCCCCCCCCCCCGAGACATCATACAGCTTTTAAAACACAGGTCAGTCAAACCCTGTGTAATCAGGCTCTAGCAATGACATCATAGTGTAACTGTATCTCCGAACTGCAGGGACCTGCCATTGACACACCCCTCCTCCTCCTCCTCCCCCTCCTCTCCCCAGCTCTACAAATAGAACAGGCTCCTTTCCTGGGCAGGTAGAAAGCCTCAGTAATCTGAACTCTCCTTCCAGGCACAAAGCAGGGATTTCAAACAATGCAAACACACACACAGGTTAGCATCTGGGAAACGGTTTCTACAGAGTGTCATCCTTGTGTTCTTCCACTTAATATTTGTCTGGGGGGGGGGGGGGGGGGTAATCCAATTGAATTCTAGGTAGAAGCATACATTGCACAAAACGTTAACCCCTTCACCTCTGGAATGTTTCCCTCCTGACAATGGTGCGGACATATGCTGTAAGTGACTCTGCAGCAGCAGCAGTTGTGATGCATATTTCAGCCCCTAGTCTCTGTAAGTCGCTTTGGATAAAAGCCTCTGCTGAATGATCAATTAATAAAATGTGTCTGCAGCACTATCCTTCTCATTCACCTGCTTGTTGTTACAGTAATGAAGCAAGCCACCACAGCAAGCAATACTAATTCAAACAAAGAAAGCATATCGTGTGTGTGGGGAGGGAGATCCAATAGAGTCTAAAGCTGAGGGACCACAAAGCCACACAAAGGCTTGAAACTTGGTTTCAGGAGACTAAGTTCCAGGTTACACCAGGGGAGTTTGATACAGCAAAGTTGCCTCATCTAGGTCTCCCTGAACCAGGTTTCAAGCCACTATTCCTGAACCAAAAAAAAAAAAAAAAAAAATCTATATAATTTTTCATGAATTACTAGGTCTTTGCGTACACGACTATGTGTGAACAACATTTATGTAAAGACAAGTATTTAAAATGCACGGTCTGCAAATCTGAGCACGGTCAAACATTCAAGCAAAATTCAAAAAAAAAATCAAACTCCTGGCCAATTCTAAAATTAACCCCCCCAGTCCACCAGGAGAATCATTCTACTGATTATCAACGCAGCCTGGAGGTGAAATGTTCACTGCAGAACGAGGAGCTAGTGAACGGTGGTACTGTAGAGAAATGTTCTCTTTGAAAACCCAAGAGACTACAAACTGGAAGAGTGATCAAGTCTGGTAGCTCTCCTACCCAGGGTACCAGGCTTTACTGTACAAAACGTATTCAATCACAGATTCCTATTTCTTTGATGCGACGCAAACTAGGTCTGCAGGGGTTGGCAGCAGGTGGGTTTAAAACCATTTAAAAAAAGTACAGCAGAGCAACTGGAAAATATTTTAAAAAAGAGTGGTTGGGAACAGATTGCCAACTACGATACATGTGGTAAAAGTTTTAAAACCAAATTAATCTTTACTGCAATTAATGTTCCATCTCTTAGCCATTTTATATATAGTGTGTGTTTTATTTTAGTCATAAAGACAGGCACATCAAAAACTGGCACAGGTTGTAAAATCTTGCCTCTGGTGAGAACAGTGTATTCATTCGTTCCCAATGATCCAGACCTCCCTGTTAATTTTTAACCAGCATTCACATGCCACAGTTGTGGTATTTTAACTGCATCCCTAGGAAACTCACACTAGTCCTAGATTTCAGAATTCCCCCAGGACTGGATGCAGGACTAGCAAGAGTTTCTAAAACCAACAAGTTTCAAGACACTGGAAGCACAAATCAAAGCACAGGACAGCAGCTACCCGACTGGGTAATGCGACATCAGTTTACAATCTACATCACAATGGAGCACGCAGAGCTCTGCATAGCACAGCAAGCTCCCTCCACCTCTCCCAGAGGAAACTCGTACACCGTTTATAGGGCTGAAGGAAACAAGCTCAAAGCAATCCTTGTGCAAATGTTACACAATACATTTTGAGGGAGGGAGAGTTTATTGTGATGCATATGTGGACTTGGGACCGGATTTAAAAGGGAAACGCTGCCTGTATCCCCTCACAGTTACACATTAAGGAACACCCTTTAGTCTCAAATCGAATACCAATTAAGGAAGGAAAATACACAAAAAGGCAAGTTGATACCAAATGAAGTCTACTTCTTCATTGCTAAAGAAGATGGTAGTTTCAATGGTAAACTGTTTACACAGCCGTTTCAAATGTTTAGTCTATTCAATTTCCAGCCTTATTTGTGTGGAGTTTGCAGGTTCGACTGCACATGCAAAGCTGTTGCATACAGATCCTTTGGTAAAATACACCCTAGCTTAAAGTCCTGACTAATCACAAGTAATAGAGGTTAATGTTTTACTCCAGAGCTTTGTAAGGGAGGCAAGCAGGGAAAAAAATATGACACAGAACCATTTCAGACTCAACCAAAAACCAATAGGAACAACCCAGCATGCCGAATTTTAAACCAAGAAATGAATGCTCCACATTCAACTCCAGGGCAGGATTGAGGCTCCTGTTTTTGTTGTTTACTGTAGGAGGAAGTATTTAGAAGACAGAGGCTTGTTTAAAGCTCAGGGGGAAGTTCAGGTCAGTGCTTGCCCAACTGCACCAGCCTGATTCATGCAGAGCACGCTGTACGCCATGCGTCACTGCGGAGGTACAGTCCCGCCTCCAGTTCTGTGCCATTGTGAGACAGGTGTCCCGACAGCGAGTCACAGTCCTGACAACAGAGACAGGCAGGCGAATCAGAGAGGGTGACATCACAATCGACAAGTGCAATCCGATTGGTCAATCTGCACAGCTGCTCCAGGGTCTTCATTAGTCACTGAGCAAACGCTTTTATCCAGAGGCTAGGGGGTGAACTATGCATCAACTTCTTCATTGACCTAATGTTCCTTACACAGATAAAGATCCCTACCCTTCTGACTGCTGGGTGAACTTGTGTCAGGTCTTGTGTTATGAAACCAGGCTTCCTGTAAATGCACCCTCCGATATAGCCAGGGGCTTATTATGATTTTATTTTGCAAAATTCCACAAAGATGACACCACTTCCTCCTTTAAAGCCAGAGAGATCTGTCCAAGCACGCAGGGAATGTTTTAAATAAATAACAGGGCTGTACCGATGTGTACCTGCACCGTGTGTGTTTATATCAGTCACTAGGACAAAGGCATCCCATCCTTCAAGACAGATTGCTAACAGAACAGAAAATGCACAGGAACTATACATTGTTCCCAAACCTGCTAGTCCACAATGACAAAATATTCAACTGAAAACATGTACGTGCTATAGACAATCACAGAGAAAAGGCAAAAATAATGTAGACTTTACTAAAGCCTTCAAATACAACAACATCGTTTTAATAAATTATCTATATCTATATCTGGCACCAACCAAGGCACCAAGTCAAATGATGAATGAATGGATTAACTCACAAAACTGCCATGCTGATCAACAGTCTTATCACTTTGTTGCATCTCTAGTAGGTAGATATTAGACCATTTCTCTGAAAGAAATGATGTCCTTTAAAGGATACGGATTCCCCTCCCTAGTGGGGAATATTAAGAAGTTATTCCAGGGAAGAATGGAGTTTCCCCCCACCACTGTTAAACAGAAAACTCACTTTCTGTTTCTGAAACAGGCTATAAACAAGGACGCCCGGTTTCTTGTAAGTCAGAGATTTCTCGTCAGCCAGAGTCAGTTTTATTTTCTCTCGTGTCAAAGGGGAGCAGGCAGGAGCAAAAACTAATATTTAACTGGGGGGGGGGGGGGGGGGGGGTCATTGTGAAGTGGTTTATTAAAAAGCATTGCCTTCATATTAGTACAAACAATTTCTGTACCATTCTGAAATGAAAACGGTCAGCTTTGAAAACACATGCATTCAAGTTTTTAAATCTGAATATTTACATGACTTGGAACAGTTATCCAAAAAAACAATATCTCCCCCAACATGCAACATGTTTTGAAATTGGATATCCATTCTGAAAAGTCCCCCCCCCCCCCCCCCCCCAGAGCTTTTCCAAATCAAGTTCCATCGTTATCTCCAAACAAGAAGACACACAGATCACAAACAGCAGCATTCCTCAATGTCTGAAGCATGCTGTTCTCAGAGAAACACCAACCCTTCTGTACGCAAACCACAACACAGGAGAGATGCTGATCATCCATTTAGGATAAGCATGCTACTTAACTAAAAAGGACAGCCCCCACCCAAAATAAAAATCCATTAAATTCAGGTTCCGTTTCCCCCCCAAGCCTAAACACTGACAGCTCACTGCATGTGCCGTTTCAAACAGTCTACTGAATTAAAACAAGAAGCGATCAGTTCAACCCTAAGCTACAGTCTAGACCAGGAACAGCTCCCATGAGAAAACAAATTGCACGTCTTGCATCTAAAAAGATACCCAAAGCTTTAAAACATAACCCAGCCCAATACACAACTATTAAACCATTTGGAAATACTAAATGTGACTTCAAATCAAAGTAACAAACGCTGACAGTATGCTTCTCCAGTGTGTTATACTGAAGTATTAGACTTTGGGAGATGGGTTTGATTCGTTTACTGGTCTGCAGTTTGGAATTATTTCCATATTTTTTTGCATGAGTGGGAGAGATTACTGGATGCCAAAGATGACAGACTGGATTAGTTTCATCAGGGATTTTTAGGGGAATTTCAGAATGAATCTGCCAAGACAGCACGCTAGCGTACACTGCCTGCCACCAGAATGATTGAGCCTGTGTATTCAAATCAGGAGTCGTTGCCATCTACTGACCGGTCAGGGGTGCCAATATTAAAAGAAATACAAGATCAAAAAGAGGAGGAAGTCACTTCTCTTGCTCCGAGTCCTGGATTAGGTTAATTATTGAGATGTTAAATCTACTCTAAATTTATCGCACTTCACACAGCATGAGTAAGTCTCACTCGAGTCGGTAGGTTTGTTATTAGGAGCGGTTCATACAGCTATAGGGGGAGGAAGAAATTATTCTACAGGAGTCCGATTGCAAAACGTCCTGGCTCCTGGTCATTGAATTAATATGCCTAATTGAGGGTCTGAAACTCAGGACTTGGGTGCAGCCCGTCTAGGGCAAGTTTCTAGTCACACTGCACCACTAGGAAGTGGAACAAATCAAATAGATTTCAAATAGATGGGCAGAGAGTCCATAGACTTGTGTGGTTCAATTTAACAATCAATGACATAGGGTTGGAAGAAAGACCAGGAATGGAACTACTGTACCAAGATTGCCACTGCACCTGTGTTAGCTTGTAGTGTATACACTATACTGTGTAATGTAATATTTATGGCCAAGGCTAGGACCATTCCAGCTAATGCCACTGCAGGTTTTTCTTCCAACCAGGTAGTCATTCAACCCAGTAGATCAACAAACTTCTGTTCAAGTCCATAAGCATTTAAACATTAGCTTCTTCATTTTAAACCTGAAGCAGACTAGTGAATGCCTTATGGCTGACTTCTTAAAGACTGGAGCCAACTGCATAAATTAGTCCAATTGTCAAATATAATAATTCACACGTACAATATGGTTCATATGTCACTTTAATTTATTGAAAGACTTGATTACATTTTTTAAATCTTTAAGTGCATGAGGTCACTTCAATTTCAAGCTAAGAAGTTGACCAGATAGAAACGAAGACATATAAATGTCGGAATGAATCGTCCCACTGTACCGTCGCTCAATCATGAGCCCACCCCACCTGCTCCTAAATTCTGGGCTCTTACTTTATAGCAAAAAAGACACAAAACTGCATCGGTCTATAATAATAATTCATCACACTGCCGAATTCAACATACGCCACTGGCTATTCAAAATGCTGAACAGATAAAATAATCAAGTCGTTTTGCACACCTGTTGCGATGAAGACTTCCACTCTGCATCAAATCGAATTTCTGCAGCAGCAAACAGAACCCACCTAGATCGTTTTCAAGTTTAAACAAGTCTAGGGAAAATGATTGGGAACCGCAGCAAGCAATTGTAGTTCTCCTAAGAATGCCAGCAATACTGGGTTTAATAAAAACGCACTACTAGCAGATGATATGTATTCAAATTAAAACGCGTGCACGCTTTTTTTAATGAATGCTATTTAAACTTACCTGCACAGCGATCGTTGCTAGTTCCAAACCAGCAAGAAGTGTAAACGTTGCAGTGTGTGTCTGATTCCCAATTTTTTTTTTAAAAAAAAACCCCGCTTAACAGCTTACAGCGTTGCTTCTCATGGTTAAAACGTCCCAGTTTTATCGGTCAGCCCGATGCTTCAATTTGGCCAAGGGGCGGGGCGTTCCAATGCCAGCGTGACGCAGCTGAGCGCAGCTTTAGTGACAGCGCCACCGGCGAATCAACTCGTCGGGATCCCCGGGGGGTATGGTTTACGAGACTGATCATTTATTAATACCCGAAATTAATTCTGCACACCGGGCGGTATAGGCTTCTGCCAGTACTGCTCGGGGTCCTCGGACAAAACAGCGCCTGCCATGGAAACAGCGTCTAAAGATGGAAGCATTCTACCTACCCTGCTTTCGATTTGAAATATACGTATATATAGTTTATTGTGTCTGTAGCACAATTTAATATGATATTATCTATGCAAATATTATCATTACTCACATTATTGTTATCATTGTTACTATAGCAAATACTGTCAACAGCATTTTTCCATTTCTTGTACAATTATTACGTCTGTAGCTATACATACAGTATAGCTAATTATTGTCTGGTCGCTGACCATGTCCGCATAGCATTTCAAATACTTTTCTTTTGGGGGGTGGGGGTCAACTAAGTAGCCCTGCAATGGAGCTTCCTGATTGGTGGATGATACTGTACCTCAATTTCACAAATACGTTGCGTGCATTCACGATGTGCTCTTGTCTTCAACTTGATCTTTTGGCTCCCTCTTGTGGCCGGAACTAACAGCTGCAGCTCTTTAGTAACGCGATGACTTTTTGTCTGCACTCAGCCCCATGTCAAATGTGCATGGTGATTTTGCAATCATTTTAACAAGGTTATACTATGAATTTAATGTACGCGTTACAGCTTTTAGCTCCCTGTAAATAGTCGGTAGTATTAGTACAGCCAGTCAACGTGTTCTATGCATGACGCATGTACAGCAAAACGTGTTATATCCGAACCTGTAAGATACCGATACCCTCTGTTAACCGATAGACCTCTGGGCACGTGTCATTTACACACGCTGCTATCAGCTGATCAATGCACATTTTATTATGGGTCTAAAACAGTCGATTCACTTCTGAGCAGGACAGAATGGATTTAGTTGCAGATTTTAGAAAGAAAAGACGGTGGGTATGGAGATTCGGTTTCACTTTTTACACGCTGTCACTTAAAATAAGTGCAACGTTTAACCGTCTTAAATAAAAGAAAACAAAAGAGCAAAGAGGTTAATATAATCACTCGACTGTTAGAAGCTCAAACAAGATTTGTGTCGACCTCCAAAGTCGGTTTGTGTTTGAATGCTATTTGCAAATTGCTAAATGCTGGATTTCAGTTCATTGCTTTGCAATCATTTGGACTGATTTTCTATCGTAAGTGCAGTAGGTAATTTGGTGTTTTCATTTAAAATGCCCCGGCGTTAATACAGCAGCGACAATGCAGTATAAAGACTCCCTCAGATATTTGTATAACTCGTTGGACGCCTGGAACCAATTCAATCGGATATGACAGGAATGTGGATTGTCAATGCTTTTCAATAAGCCTTGTGTGTTTCTTTTGAGTTTTAAGAGGTTCTGAGCACTAAAAGGCGAAATCCCTTGTACTTAAATTGGTTGTTACTATAGAAAACATGCGAAATACAAAAAGCATGTTCTCTGCATTGCAGTACTCTGAACTGCCCCAGCATTTCTAAGTGTTTTTTTTTTTAATTGTTTTATCACCTGTTAAATGCTCTGAAAACAAAATTGTATTAGTTTATGCGACTGGCTCCAAGCGGGAGCTCCACGTGACCTGTAGCGTGGACCAATCAGAGTGTAAAATGACAGTACAGGGACGAGGAGGATGGTGACTCGTGTTAGTGTTCGGGTGTGTTCGGATGTGTTCGGGTGTGTTCGGGTGTGTTCGCGGAGGTTCGGCGTTCGCCGGTGGTGCGAATCGCTGAGGATTTTAGCGGGAAGAAGCTGTGTTTAGTTTCGTGAAAGCTGACGTTTAAATGTGGAAAAAAATTCACGAAATGGTAACGAGTGCTCAAGGCAGTGACTTAAGGATTTTTTCCCTTAACGGAAAGTGAAGGTTATTTCGTTCTATATTGAGGTGTCGTTAGCGGGTTGCATAGTTAAACTTCGACGAGGTGAGTTTCACCCGCGCTAGTCTGTGGGCCCGATAGTCTCTATCCTGGATCCTACACAGCCCACAGGGTGTATATCATTTGCGAGTGGATATTTCTTCAGTTTCGAGAGGATTGGGTTTGGTGGTTGTCGGTTGGAGTGGGCTGCACTGGATATGAAAGGTCGGTAAGGCTACAACCGTTTCTGTTTACCGAATGCAAAACTCAACCGCGAAAACTAGGGGTGTTCGTGTTTACGGTGAGATTGAACACAGTGAAATGCATGATTTGGGCACAGGCCTGAATAAAAACATTATTTGGGCTACACTTTGTAGATAGACACGCTACATATTTCAACGTCTGAAACAGAAACACCTTTCTACAGCCAGGCTACCCTATTGATATATAAGAACATAAGAAAGTTTACAAACGAGAGGAGGCCCCATTTGGCCCATCTTGCTCCTTTGGTTGTTAGTAGCGTATTATTATTATTATTATTATTATTATTATTATTATTATTTCTTAGCAGACGCCCTTATCCAGGGCGACTTACAATCGTAAGCAAATACATTTCAAGTATCACAGTACAAGTAATAATACAATAAAGAGCAAGATAAATACAATGACTTTGGTTCAAGCAAGTACAAGTGTGACAAAATACAATTCAATAATACAGCAGATAACAGTGTCAGTGATAGTTACATCAGGATATGATTAAATACAAAATACTACAGGTTAAACACTTGGCATATTACAGTACTCTGAAGTACAGGATTAAATGCAGTAAAATAGTGGGGGTATTGATCCCAGAATCTCATCAAGCAGCTTCTTGAAGGATCCCAGGGTGTCAGCTTCAACAACATTACTGGGGAGTTGGTTCCAGACCCTCTCTGTGTAAAAAAAGTGCCTCCTATTTTCTGTCCCTGTCCCTTTATCTAATCCCCATTTGTGCCCCCTGGTCCTTGTTTCTTTCATATAAAACATCTCGTTGTTGTTACACTACCTTGCCAGGGTTGACCGTGGTCTTTTCTCTGGTTTCCACGCATGTGTGTGATTTACTCTGCTTACCTGGGCTGTAACTACACTTTCCTATGCTTTTACCACAGGGTCCCGCCGCGCTGCTTTTAGATACGAGGGTGTGCGGTAAAATAGTGCAGCCAAAAAAAAAAGAAAAGAAAAAAAAATACACAAAACACGTCCACGCCAAGATGTACTGAATAATGTTTTATTACAGTAAAACTACATTTATTAAACTGATTAACACACGTGCATTTTTAACAGTATTGATTGGTAAATTGGTATTACACAATCCATTTCAAGAGCCTAATAAACTTACAGAAACTATGCAGTGTTACAAAGAATGGGCACCCCTACTGTATCAAAGTGACTTACAGCTTGTGTTCTGAAACTCAGCAAGCTCCGTGTTTTAATGATCTAAAAGAGGAACGCAGTCTTTTTTGTTCTCTCCCTACAGATTTCAACAGAATTAACACAATAAATAAGAACATTCGATCTTTTAAAATTGAATATATACACAGTACCCATAGAAAGAGATCTGGACCATGCAAACAAAAAAGTCCTGTCTAATTCCTGAGCAGTGTTCTACAAAAAGTTTTTTTTTTTTTCTTTAACTTTTCAATGCAACACCTGACATTCTTTCTTTACACCCCCGTATTATTATTGCATATCATTACAGTACAGTACAGATAGTTAAATAATACACAAGACCTCTCCCTCCTTAACCCAGTTCCCAACACAAAACTTACATTAGCACAATCGCAGCTAGCCAGAAACTGGAGCTACTGCTGTAGTTCAAGATAGAAAGATCACATGAAAATTTTTTTTTTTTAATCAGGAATGCGTAGAAGTTTCATCACAGTCTAAAGAATATGAAAGTTTCCCTGGGTTAAAGATATGCATCATTCAATTCAAACACACTCTAAATAGCTCCCATCTCAGTTTCAATCAGTCCCCAACAGTGCTCGTGACACAGGGATTCCAGTACTATAAAAAATATATATACCACGGTCTCAATTTCTTCAAAACTTTAGGGAATTCATCAACACAAACTGCTTATTAACAGCATGCCCTGGCTGTCTCAGGTCAGCTTCAAACTCTCGTGAAGTCTTTACCGTCTTCACCCAGTTGTACATTATAAGACTAAGACAACTTACCCCCACTAAATGGGGCAAGTTTTTTTTTTTTTAGGTCCCAGATTTTACACCTCCAAGAAAAGCTCCCCACCACCCCCACTAACAGCTTTGCAATCCTGGGAGTGATGTAATTGACTTGCGGATTGTACGGAATCGCTGGGAACACCCTAGCCTAGCCCCAGGTGCTTTAAAACATTGTAAAACGTGCGACCGCCTCTCTCGCTTCTCCTTGTCTTTCCTGGGACGGTGAGCTTTGCTCCTCTGCCCGGATTTCTGCAGGTTTTCCCCCCTTCTTAAAGTGGGAAGTACACAGGGCCGCAGCAGCGTCAATAGCGATCCCTGCTGGGAGTTGAATCATTCAGCCACACACTCACACAGCGCAGCTGCAAGACAGAACCGGGACTTTAACAATGCCTGCACCCATTCCAGTTATCATGTTACAGGTGTGCAATAAATTCAGAAACATTTCGTTACTCACCAATAACATTCTCCTTATTGGCCCATTTGCCTTGTTGGAGTATCTGAAGAACATTAATAGACATGTTACTAATACATACATGATCAGGTCCCATAAAAGTATGTACTGATGGGTGGGGGTGCTGCATATTTAAAAACACACATGCAGTAGATACATACAGTTCTCTAAAATAGTGTACTGTATGTTTTCTAGGCTTGAGCTGAAAAGGTGCTCAACCACTGGGCCCTATATAGAAGTAATTCAAGAATAAAATCTGAAGACAGCAAACGGCTCTACGTCCAAGGAGAATCAGGATCCTCGATCACTCAAGTGCTTACCATTATAGGTGACGACGGTTACAAGGCTGTCTTGTTTCACGGTGCTCGCAGACAGTTGTTCATTGTGCTGCAAAGCTTTCTTGGACTTCTTAGCCTGGCCTGTAACAGAACAAATCAAAGCTCCTTATCAGAGAAGTCCCAGGAGATCAGCGTGGGGAAATGAGGAAGGTGGCGGCTGCAGAGGACTACCGAGGAAACCGTCAACCAACGCGGCGTGCAATATCTGCGTCTTTATTTCTCAAATATTTAAAAAGACCAAATGAAATTGAAAAAAATAAAAATAGTCCTTCTGCGACTAATTACCTTTGAGGCACAGAATCACACCGGCAGCGATGGCGATAGCAAAGCAAATCAAGGACCCCATGATAATCCACGGCATAGAATGCACGTTGCAGCCACACACCCTACCAAACAGAGAAGAGAGAATTCAATGACTTAGCTATGCTTCAGACACCACCACAACCTATCTGCTTTATACAACATAGAGCACACTGTACTGAATTAGAGAGAGTTGACAACTCAAGAGCTTCAGATACTGTTTTCTTCTTATTTTTTTTCGTTCTCTGACCTTTTTATGACCCCCCCCCCATCACCTAAATGGTTCATATTGTCTTTACTCAAATAGTGATTATTTTTTTTAACCCTTTCAGTCCTGGCGGGATCTCAAGGTCCTGCCTTATCTTCGCGCCGTATGTTAACACGTCGTCGGAAATCACGTTGGAACCTCACGGGACTCCTAGGTCCCAGTCTGAGGAGTGAAAGGGTTAAGGGGCTTCGCTTGACTGCAAGTTCAGGAGCTGCTCTGCCATAGACACATGGAATGTAGACTAGATCAGCCATTGTGTCTTTGCATTAGTGCCAGCACCATCTTGTGCACAGCTCATGTATTGCCAGCAAAACAGAAGCAACTAGAACTGAAGAGCAGCGCCTGAACTCACAGTCAAAGTGTAACGAACCAGCACCTCAGCCCATTGAATTGATTGCAAAGTCAAGGGCTGGACGGAAACCGCAAACCATGCGTTTCAAAGACGAACGCCTTACCATTCAGCAGAAGAGCAAGCTCTGTAATGGAGAGTCGAGCGTGTGTCGTATGCTGATCGGACGTTAGGGAGGAGCTTGATTACAAAAGCACAGTAACACAGCCAGAACCACTCGGAGTGATTAAGGACATCCTGGGACATTTTTTTGAAGACACTGATTTATAACAGTTCCCAGAATAAAAAAAAATGAAGGATTAAAATGTGCCACCACTAGATGGCGCCAAAGTCTATCCTTTTGGTGTAACTTTAAACGGTCTACCCAATGAACAGTAGCGATCCACTGTTTAACCCTTTCACGCATGAAATGCTGAAAATAGCTGAAAAAAGTAGTTGACACACTATAAGTATATTTTTAATTGATAATGTTTTTATTTTTTTTTCACCCATTGCTTTATATGGGGGAAAAAATGGCATCCAGCTCACATGAGGCTGTCATGCATTTGCATCTTCCATCCGTCCCCATATAAAGACTTTTTTTTTTTTTTTTTAATCCGTCCCCATATGGTATGAGCTTGCCATGCACAAAAGGTTTTAAAAAAAAAAAATCAAGATCAAACATGTTCTGAACAAGAGGCGTACACGGCCTCTAAAACGTTACTGATTAGTCGGGGGACTTTAACTAAAATTCTTTTTTTTTTTTTTAAAGTGTTAATAGCAGTTTATCAAAAAAAAGACTTACTCTGGTGGACACTGATTGTTAGGGCACTCCTCACACCACGTGTCTTTGCGGTATGTTCCTAAGAAACACAGGGAAAAAAAATAATAATCTCTTTACAGCTCGTGGAAGGTTGGGGGGGGTGGGTGGAAGGAAATGTTTTCCTGCACTGGGAAAACCCTTTTTATAAGGGAGAGTTCGTTCGTGGAGTATTCATCTGATATAACAACGTTTGGAAAACAAGTTGAAAAAGAACAGGAAACCCCTTTCTGTTCTTTTACCCGGCCGCTTGATGAAATACCCAGGTTGGCAAGCAGTGTGCTTCTCACAGCGGCTGCAGCCCTTCTCCGTCATGTTGAGGCAGTGGTACCCCTCCAAGCAGTCGCACACAGTGTCCGAGGTGGACATGCAGTCCTGCACGGTGTACAGACCCATCTCTGAAACAGGCAAAGGAGGTGTGAGCCGAGGCCCACCCAGCCAGAGGTGAGGCTTTCTGCCTGCTCTGTTCTACAGTGCATTGTTAAATATGAACACTCTTAACAGTATAGCCGATTTCAACGCTTTACCATACAAATCAAACCGATACAAACCATCTGCTACTCAGTATTTAAGATGTCTGTATCACATCAACATCAGGGTTTAATATATGCACCGTATATATGATGTGTGTTTTTGAATTCTCTGCATATACAGAGAGTGTTGTGGTGCTGTTTTTTTTTTTTTGTACGTACAATATTCACTGCTGTCACGAGGTAACACACTATAACTGCATGTGTAAACAGCCTAGCTTTGTCCTTGGTCTACACTCTAGTGCACGTAACAGCTACCTGCTCAAACTCCTTCCCTTTTGTAACATGCAAGTCCCTAGACACTTAGCAGCTTTAGATCTGTATATGGTGTATGTGTTACTACTTCCTGGAGTGTTGTTATTTGAGACTGAATGAAACCATGCCACAGGGTTGTTAAACTTGTGCAGGATTCAGCACGTTCATTAAGGGGCCGTCCATAATTATCGACAATTTATGAAAGTGTGTAAAGCAAAAACGAGAAAGGAAGACAACCCCTCATACGATTAAATGAAAATACATGGAAGCCTTGCAACGAAACGAAACAGAACTCACCCCTTAGGCATTGGGAGCAGTTCTGGCACTTGGTGTCCGAATTTCTTTGGCTGAAAAATGTCCCGCTGTCGCAGGGTTCACAGGTAGACCCGCGGTTCGGTCCACAGTGAGCTTTAACCTTAGTACCTGAAAAAGAACGCCACAGTTTCAGAAAGGGAGCCCGTCCGACAAGCTGTACCAAACGAGGGCCCATATTCCCAAAGCGTTTACTTGCATCTTTAGTTTGTTGAAAGATGAAAACTAAACCGTAAATGGACCAAACCGAGACTGGAGTAAGCATCACATAGCATTAAAAGGTAGGGGGGAAAAAACCCTTTGTTTTCAAGTATATTGACTGTAAGAGCATTTCACTCACCCGGGTCACAGCGTGTGCAGCACATCCCGTTATGTTTATACTGCATTACAGAGGTCTTGCAGGAGCTTGCACAGCCCAGGCAGGACAGAGTCATCTGAGAACGACAAGAAATACATTTATTAAAGGGGCCTATTCGCAAAACTTTAGGAAAGTTTAAAAAGATTTTTTTTTCTCTCTCTCTCTCTCTCTTGAATTAAACAGCGCTTTTGAAAACTGAGAATAACCCACTTTGTAGCACCGCTTACAAAATCGCTACATTACATTTCAAAAAGGTAAAAAAAAAAAAAAAAAAGTTACAAATAGAACAGCTTACTTACTTAAACCTCCTTCAAATGAATACCTGCCGTTTTTATTTTTAGGTTTGTAATTTGAACGTGTGTTATTTCAGCTTTGCTTGCTTGGCAACGTCAGCAATAACATTTAACAAACAGCCTTTCAAGAAGATCTACCGTAAGGGTATTATGCAAGCAGAGGCTTGAACTTTAGAAATCGTGACAAACAAAAAAAACATTTAAATCTGGATAACAGCCCAGAATTGAAGATTGCTCAGAGGCAGCCAAATGTACATTTGCATACGAACTGTTGTTCTGTCTTAAGCAACTCTGGTGTACAGAGACACTTTTTGCAAATACATTTCGCACCGCATTTTGGGTTGGCAACCTTATTAACAAATAGCAGATCTTCTCTCAGTTCTTCCTGTTGATCTGAATACGAGCCCAAATGACCATGGGGATGGTTTTAATAAAATGCTACTCCTTGGTGTATGTTTATCGGACTACACCCCCCCCCCGCCCCCTCCCAAAGTGTTCTGTGCATCAGAAAGAATGCAGGCTTTTATGACAGTGGGGTCTATATAAGGCTACTAAAACTCAACTGAAGCTGCTGAACTCAGAATGCACTCAAAGTGCCTTAACAAGGTTTCTTAACCCTGTGAAGTCCATTACCATATGATGCAATGCTTAGCTCTCTCTCTCTCTGGAGAGAGAATTACTCAAAACAGCCAAAAATCATTAAGCTAGGTGCTGGTTAACATTATAAACATCATATACCATGACGAATTCTATCTTTCTGTATTCACTTTTGAACTTGGAAAAAAACAAAAATAATTCTCACACATCCTCCAGGTATTGGGCATCTTGCATCGCTCCGTTTTAGAAGCGACTCTTTTGGCATGCTTCCCGAAAACAGATCATTGTTAAAATTTTAACCCAACATTAAGTTTACTATCCGGAGAGTTGATATTCTTACCAGACGAGCTGAAGCAGCAACTTGGAAAAGGAAAAAGGAACAAAAAAAAAAAGCCATAGCTGCCTGGCTGCACTTTCCACAGTTTTTGATCCTCTAAACGGTAGAAAGAGACAAAGGTATTAAAGACTTACCAGTAAGAGGATGATGGTTCTTGACATTGTTGGTCTGGTGCTCTTACAGTAGCTCATCGACGACTGCCTTTCCTTCCTTGCAGTAGTCTGCAGTGTGCGTGCTCTATGCCGGGGCACCAATGGATTTATAAGGCTGTCCCAGGCTGTGTTTCTCCTCCTTCTTTAGGTGGGGCATTCTCAGCTTGCCAAGTCTGTCACTCTTACTATCGGATAAAAAATGTGTAGCACCTTGTACAAATTGATCCCTCTGTCCCCTTCTTTAGTGACCATGTGTTAGGTTGCCACTCTATCCCGTTTTATAAAAGCATACCGTATATGTTTGTTTGTTTTTTTTCTTTTTTCAAGTTATGGCAGGGTCACTTCTCTGACTCCATAGAGTTCACACAAACTGTTTTAAGATATTGTAAAACATAAATAAAATTGTTACCTAAGGGGATACATAAAATAATTACTCAATTTATAAAATATATACATACATACACTATATATTATTATTATTATTATTTTTTATTTATTAGCAGACACCCTTATCCAGGGCGACTTACAATTGTTACAAGATATCACATTATTTTTACATACAATTACCCATTTATACAGTTGGGTTTTTACTGGAGCAATCTAGGTAAAGTACCTTGCTCAAGGGTACAGCAGCAGTGTCCCCCACCTGGGATTGAACCCACAACCCTCTGGTCAAGAGTCTGGAGCCCTGACCACTACACCACACTGCTGCCCTATGTATAGGCCACTGCAGTCCATCTATATATAGTAAATATGGACTGGAGCGAAGGGCTATAGAAAATTATTGACACGAGGGAAGACTACTGTTACCGACAGAGGGCTAGGGCAGCAGTGTGGAGTAGTGGTTAGGGCTCTGGACTGTTGACCAGAGGGTCATGGGTTCAAATCCCGGTGGGGACACTGCTGCTGTACCCTTGAGCAAGGTACTTTACCTAGATTGCTCCAGTAAAAACCCAACTGTATAAATGGGTAATTGTATGTATAAATAATGTGATATCTTGTAACAATTGTAAGTCGCCCTGGATAAGGGCATCAGCTAAGAAATAAATAATAATAATAATAAATAATAATAAAGGTTTTAACCAATCACAGGCCAGCATTTCCACCCAGCCATAAGTGGTTTAACTGCTTATAAAACGGCTTGGGGGAAGAAAAAAACAAGAATGAAACCTGTTTTTAATTTTTTTTTTTTTTTTACTCTGCCTACACAAGCGAGAGGTGTAGGCAGAGTTTCAAATGAAACTGAGATAGGTGAAGCAACTCCTCGTTATATGCGATATTCAAGTCCGTTTACATTCTTTTGCATCACAAAATCATTATTATCAGTCAGCAGAACACACTCGCACCCACGCCGTGCCAACTGGTTAAGCTGAAGTGCCAACCAGACCTTGCGTACCAATCCGACCGCGGTGTCCAGTGAAAGTGCTTCAGATTCTGGCAGGCGCTTCGAATCCAGGTCGGTAATGCGAGGGAGGCGTTTGGCCTAGTCTTAGCGGCTATTTTGTCAGAACTGACAGGAAGACATTATTAAGGTCATGGAAATACTTGAAAATGATAAAAAGAATGCATTATTGGCATGATTATATTATAGTACAGTATTGCCAAAGAAATTCATAACACAACACACTGTTTCCTCTGAGCTTTTCCGGCTCTCACTAAAAGCCAGGTGTTTCAAGTCTGAATTAAATATTTTAGGCGTGGTTTTGAAAAAAAAACAAAAAAAACAAAACAAGGAAGATCATCGGTTATGCGCACTGAAGGGATTTGACAAGCGAGCCACATTCACAACTAACACAGGTTAGGTTTGCCATTTGCGTTGTGTACATTTGTTTGTTTAAATATGAACTACTGCACCACTCGCTCGTTTGTATTATTGTGTTTACTTACTCATTAATACTATATGTAATAATAATAACGAGTCTTAACAAATCTTGTGTGGTATGTTATAGTGTTAGTTTGCATTACGTTTGCCTTTACAATATTATTTCGCTATATAGTAGGCAATCGCTATGTTATACAATTTCACTAGAAAAGTATTAGGAGCAGCTGCATTCATCCCATCCCTAATTATATATTATATATATACACAGACACACCTGTGTATTTATTATTTATATTTAAAAAAGCACGATATTTGACTACTAGGGTCATACCATCCGAATTCTGTTGTGATGCGTGTTTCACATCCACCTGCGAGAATGTATTCAAGTCTTGGAAGTAAACGGTAGTCATTTCCTACCTGTTAACGTGTTTCCCCCTTTCTTTACCTCTTTACCTCTTCTCCAAGACTGGTTCTATTATTATTATTATTATCGATTTGTTAAATACAACAGAACGCATTAAAAGCTGCTGTAGCGTCTTGGTACCTAATCACTTCCTGTGCTGTAGGTCATATTCAGTCCAGTGTTGTAGCTGCAGTCCCGTGACTGATGAGCTGAAAGCAGACACCTGCAGGGCTGGCCTTTGTCTTGCAGAGGTCAGTAGCTTGGGTGTGAAAAGGTAATTGGCTTGGTTGTGTGATCGGAGGACGCCTGCTCACCCAGTGGTGTAGACAAACCGCAAACTATATTCCAGTACTTTTTTCAATAGGCAGAACCTTGATTTAAGAGTTAAGAATAATTTCTATGCATGCGCACCAATGAAGCGATCTCTTTTCAGCGTGGAAATCTAAATAGTCTTTCTGTACCGTGCCATTGAATAGGCATTAGGAACCAGATTCCCTGCATGCCAGTACTGATGGTACACGAATTGGAGTCTCCGTCTCCGATAACCGGCACGTATTTTAAATGTGTGCAGTCACGTCACACACGTCTTCTGAATCCTGCACAATTGTACGATTCAGTCAGTCGTCCTTGTGATGCAATGAAGAGAACATTAGGAACTTCTATTACAAACTACAGTACTAAAACATTTTTTAGTAAAAATGCTGATGAAGAGGAAGTAGCCAATTTGTGTTTTTTAAAGCAGCCAGAAAACGTACTTACACTTAAGATTTAATATATATTACAATATATAATATATATTACAAAAGCATAAATAAGCGCTACACATTTATTTGAAGGGGCGGCACGGTGGCGTAGCGGTTACAGCTGCTGCCACACAGCACCAAGGTCCTGGGTTCAAATCCGGCCTAGGGTACTGTCTGTGTGGAGTTTGCATGTTCTCCCCATGTTCGCGTGGGTTTTCACCAGGTACTCCGGTTTCCTCCCACAGTCCAAAGACATGCTGTTTAGGTTGATTGGTCACTCTAAACTGCCCTCTGTGTGAGTGTGGTAATAAGTACAAAAAGCTAATCAAACTGGCGAGCGTTGCACCCCGTATAATACTGCAGGAATCTTTTCCTGGACCCTATTTCCTGTTCTCTTTTTGTTAAACTCAAGATCATTGTAAATTGTTTGCATTCTGTCTTGCAGACGTTATCCCCAAGGGTGCGTCAGCAACTCCCCTTTCAGGTTTCAACTTACAATGGAATACAAACTACACATTTATGATTTACACATGTATTTATTTGAAACAGGATAGAACCCTTGAGATAAACACAGTCCTGGCAACGAATAACATTATAAAAACAAACAAATGATTCAAACAGGACAAACGCCCGTGAAACAAGCATAACCACCATAATGCTAAATAAAAACGCAGGTCTTAGTCAGTATTTACAGGATTTGCAACCCTGGTCAGATTTAAAATGAATATTTGAGCAATTTAAAAAAAAGGCATTGTGAAGAGGCTGTTTTTTATGTTTTGAAGGCAATTCATTCCAAAGATGAGGTGCTTGATACACAAAAGCAAAGGGTTTTGAAAGCATCCACATCATTTGATCTCAGTGCCGAGGTAGAGTGTGTGACGAGATGGCTTTGTGGTGACGTCAGACCCGGAAGAAGTAACACACACAGACAGCACCGGTGTATGAATGAATGCGCTGGGTGCGCAGATTTATTGAAAAATAAAAAAAAAGGTTTAAACAAGACCGAAACAAACACTGGACTCAAAACAAAACGGCACGGTGGCCAAAACAAAACAGGCATGAAAGGAAACAAAACAAGTATTGTATAATTGTATCCAGGGAGCTTTTTATCATAATGGGTGTGAATATAACTTTGTATTGCTGTTTATATTGTGCTGTTATTGCATCATTGTGTTTTTATTTTACTACGTTTTATTTTTATCATGTAAAAATGTATATATGTATGTCTATGTTGGCACTAGAGAGTGACACAGGAATGAAACTTCAGTTCTGTCCCATCCTGTCCTATCAAAAATGTTCCTGTCCAATCCCATCCCATGAAAAAATCATCATTTCCAATCCTGTCCCACCCTGTCCAAATTTTTATTGTCCCGTCCTGTCCTGTAACCTTTTTTTTTTTTTAATTCCTGTCACATCCTGTCCTGGCAGATAAAAATCCTGTCCCATCCCATCCTATGACATACAGAGATCAACTATTATTTTGGAGGTACAGATATTTTTGTATTCATGTATATAAGATACTTGAAATGTAGTTGCTTACGATTGTAAGTCGCCCTGGATAAGGGCATCTGCTAAGAAATAAATAATAATAATAATAATAATAAAATTAGGGTTTATAGGGTTTTGTATTAAACACTACCGGTATACTACAAGTAATTTGTTTTTAGTTTTTTTTTTTTTTTCAGAAAATACAGTGGAAGCACAGGGTCTTTATAATATAATGATGTAATATATATAATTTCGGTAATATAAAAACAACTGTTTAGAGTTTTGTGGGGCAGTTTCAGTTTCTAAACCGGTTACTAAGCAACCCGGCTCAGAGATTTTAGTATGTCAATGCCACAATAAACTGTCAGTGAAATACAGTATTACGAGCCATTAATTCATTAATAAATAAATAAATAAATAAAATAAAAAAACACGTGATGTTGATATTTCATCAACGTTCAGGGAGTAGCCACCATGTATTTTTTTTTATTAAAAATCATAGTATTATACATACCCGTTCAACGTAGTGCTGTTGCAGAACCTCCAAAATAGTACGGCCAAAATCGTAGCCTTCGACATCTCTGCATTATGATTAGGGGTGATAATCATAAAAACCGAAAAAGTGCACATCCTTAATATACTGTACATATGTATATAGAGAGAGATATGTTAAATACATGCCAGTAGCAATCCACCGAGTTTGGTTATTCTGCTACAGTTACAGAATTTCTAGTAAAATGTATGAAGAAATTGTATAGCTTTCAACAGTCCCGCTATAAAAAAAAATGGGATGAAGTCATACTAGCTTTGTGAAGTGAAGACAGTCATAAAATGACAAGTAAAGTGTGTTTGTGCCCTGGGTATAAAGCAAAGGCAAGCATGGTAAAGCCACATTGTCTATCGGCAAAAAAATAAGTAAAGCATTGTAAATGCATAGTATAAATGATGGGAAAGGGACGATAAACTGTATAAATACTGTGCAAATTTATGTAACTAATAAATAGCAACCACACCTAAAATGTCAGCTGTGCAAACATTACTAACGTTGCTGGAATGTAGGTTGCCATGCCCCCTCCGGATGGTACATGGAAATACAAATCTGTGGAGACATAAAATGACTAACAACTCACAAAACTAACTCTCTGTTTACACTGCTACAGTAACTACAAATTTACCCGGGCCTCGCAATGGGACAGGGCCCGAAATACTCGGGCTCGGCCCTGAGGTCATTGTTCTGGGGCCCAAAATATTCGGGCTCGGCCTTCAAAGGGTTAATTATTATTATTTATTTATTAGCAGACGGCCTTATCCAGGGCAACTTACAATAATGACTTTAAAGAGCAAAAAACCCTCCTCCTGTCTGCTGATGTTAGAGTTGTCTCCTGCCTTCCTATTCCTGGAAGCTTAATGTTCTTGCCAGTTCGGAGAACTTTATTTCATTTCCCAGTCCCGCCCCTTCCTGTGAGCTTCACTCCTGTACTGTCCCATCCCGCAAAATTTAACACCATTTTTTTCCCCTATTCCGTGGGTCCGGTAGGAGTCCCATCTTCAAGTCACTGTCTAATTGCCACCTATAGTGATATGTATTTATTTATTTTATGCTGTTTCAGTGTTAGTCCATCTTATCTGACAGTGGTAGATGTGTATGTGTTATGTTATATTAATGTACCATTCTCTTTGCTGTGTTTCGTACAGTGCTTTGAGATACTCCTGTGTAAAAGCACCGTAAAAATTTAAGTAAATAAATACATTGTTGAGTTAAAGCTTTTCGTTTGTTTCACTCACATCTCGTTCCGCCTCTGAACACACTTAAGCTTCAGCCAAAGGAGGCTGTGTGGTCCAGTAGTTAAAGAAAAGGGCTTGGAACCAGGAAGTCATCGGTTCAAATCCCACCTCAGCCACTGACTCATTGTGTGACCCTGAGCAAGTCACTTAACCTCCTTGTGCTCCGTCTTTCGGGTGAGACGTAGTTGTAAGTGACACTGCAGTTGATGCATAGTTCACACACCCTAGTCTCTGTAAGTCGCCTTGGATAAAAGTGTCTGCTAAATAAACAAATAATAATGTTGTGGGGTTTTATATTGTGGCAGAGGGATTAACTGGCTATTAATTTTCTAGTTTATCCCTCTGCCACATTTGGCACATTCGGCTTTGAAGCTCAACACATAGAAAATTGAGCTTTATAGGAAAACACCAAGAAATGTATCACTGCTCAGTCTCTTATTTTATATCGCAGCATCATGAAATCAATCAATCTTTATTTTATATAGCGCCTTTCATAGTGGACCACCATCACAAAGCGCTTCACAAGATGCAATAACAACAGCATCGGAAGGTCTATAAACAGTTAGATTTAGACTTAACTAAATGACAGTACCTTAAGTTATCAAAACTGGCCGTGTTTTTGTTAAGATTTTTTGTCATGAGATCCTGAAAGTTCATACTATTGGTTGGAGTTGTATACAAACTCACTGAAGACACACATGCAGGAGTTTCAATTCCCTTACACTTAAATGGACAGGGCTGGCCAAAGCGGGCTCGTCCACTCCGGGTCTTTGTTCCAACCCTGTTCTAAACTGTTTAATTGAACCAGTTAACCCTCCATCCAGACCCTGAAGTCGTTCATGATCTCGTTTTATCTGTTAAACCCGGAGTGGAATACCCTCCAGGACTGTGATTGGACACCCCAAGAACTGGCATCTCAGCCCATTGAATTGAATGGAAAGGCGAGGGGCTGGACTCGAACCGCAAACCATACGGTCCAAAGAGCTTAGTGGAGAGGTAAGGGTTTTATGCTGAGGTCAGCATTATTGACTCATCAGTCCCTAAGAGGAGATCCATTACATTTTGTGAATGTTTTGTTTTTTTTTTATCTGCATGACAAGCCCATTTTAAAGCGTGCTTTTAAGAGAGGTGTGTTCCTCATCTCTATGGCAACAGAAATGCAAAACAATGTGCCTTAGTCGGCCGGAGCACTCTGTCACAAAACTATTCCAGTCTCTTTGAAAAGGAGTGAAGGGGTCTGTAGAAAAATGAGCTTGATGAACAATAGCCAGTTACGTAATATGTGACTCGGAGGATTCCAAATCCCATCCTATGTGACAGGAAACCTGCATGGTTGTGCCAATGTGTGTGCAGGTTCACTGTCCTGAATAACCCCTGATGAAAGATTCCCCGAGTAAAACCGAGGCACAGTAAGAAAGGCATATCCAAAGCATGCAGGAAGTAGGCATTGTAAAGTCCAGAAGGGAAAGCATATTTAAAAAAGATAACATTGCAAATCGTGGTAAGTGCACAGTATAACCACTAGGGGCATTCGTGGGACAAACTTCCCATGGCAAAACTTTTATAAGGTAAATTACACTGTACAGTATTTGGAAACACACATATAAATCTCATGCATACCAGCAGTTCTCAAACTTGGGTCCCTCTCCGCCACTCCCCTAATACCCCCTCAGTAACCCAGTATTTTAATGATTAGCTATTTTTTTTTATTATTAATTTTTGTTTTAGTTAATCAGTACCGTTGGATTGGTAGAAGATATTTTTGAGCTGATTTCAGATTTGAATAGCAGAGAAGTAGAGGAAGATTCCATATGCTCTAACTTTTTGTCTTACTTGTTGGGAAAGTGGTCAAAGTAGCTGATTTGTGTCAAAAGTCACATCGTTTACAGTAAATAGAATGTTGGAAGTCTGGGAGTTTTTAAACAATGGGGAGCTTTAGAATGTTGCAAGAAGTCCCATTAAAGTGAATGAAGATGGACAAAAAAGGACAAAAAGCTTAATAGTTTAACGGCGTTTCTATCTTAAACGGAGTAAGAGGAGTAGCGTGCCAAAGAAGAAGAAGAAGAAGAAGGAGTATGTTGAAGATTTAAAGTGGGGACTCTTACTTCGCAAGCCAAAGAGGCACTCCGTGGAGAATGTGTAAAATCAAGCCGTAGGTCGTTGTAGCAGACGCGATTAAACAATGGGTTAGCATGTTGGCAGGATTCGAGTGATTCTTGTGGCTGAGCAAAAGACAGACAAAGAAATGTGACATAGACAGTATCTGTCAGAGGCTAAAACGCGTTTGTTGCGTGCTGAGTTTCTGTCTTATCTAGATCCAGCTTGTTGTATTTTGGTAACATAATCATGACAGTTACTAGCTTTACGCTGACATGCTTAAAATATTTGAATGCATGCGGGTATTGCAGAAGCGATCGCCGCTTTTTGCAGCGTACGTGACGGTATACACATCCTCCTGCTACCACACACGGTGGAGATGCTACCAGGGCGGTTAAGACGTGGGCGCTTACATTATATATATATATATATATATATATATATATATATATATATATATATATATATATATATATATATCGAGGGCCGCAATATAGCGAGAGACCCATAGAGAAACAAAAAGGCTAATAACAAATACTGTACTACCACTCCCTCGTTTTATCGGGGGCGTCAGGGTCGCCCCCTTTTTTCGTATAAGAAAGTAGCACACTTTTTTTAATTCGTACAGCGGATGGGTAATTGCTTCTCATCAATTCCAGTCTTCGTCTCCTTTCTCAAATGCACAAACCGGCTGCACTGAAAGAATCTGTAAACTACCTTTGTAAGCTACACGTTCCTATGCTTTCAATCTGCAGTCGCAATTGCTTCGCTTTTATTATTTGTTTATTTAGCAGACGCCTTTATCCAAGGCGACTTACAGAGACTAGGGTGTGTGAACTATGCATCAGCTGCAGAGTCACTTACAACTACGTCACACCTGAAACACGGAGCACAAGGAGGTGAAGTGACTTGCTCAGGGTCACACAATGAGTCAGTGGCTGAGGTGGGATTTGAACCGGGAACCTCTTGATTACAAGCCCTTTTCTTTAACCACTGGACCACACAGCCTCCCTTGTTGGGACTTGAGCGTCATTGGTTATATTCATGCAAATAACCAAGGGGCTTTATTCATGCAATTTTATCACTGTTGCCACCCTAAAAGATCTACGTGTTGGTACATACTGTTTAAAAGTGTATCTGTTTTGTTTTTCTTCAATTTAATAAAGCTACATATTTGACTTTACATTATGCCTTGACTTTATTTCCTGGGGAGGGGGAGGGGGTGGGGAATAAATAAACCAAACATAGCAAAGATGTAGATTGTCTGTTAATACACTGTGTCCGTCCGTCCGCCCGCCCCCTTGGTGGTCGAGTGGTTAAAAATACAGGCTTGTTACCAGGAGATTCCCGGTGCAATCCCAGCACAGCCACTGACTCACTGTGTGTGACCCTAAGGAAGTCATTTAACCTCCTGGTGCTCCGATGATGCGTGTGGTACATGACTCATGAATACAAAAGTTTACACAGTGATTTGGCAGAGCATTGCATGATTCAGAGGCGCATCTAGTCCCAGGTGCTGTACTGAGATTCACAAATCTACAAAGCCATTGTGGTTTGGTTTAAAATGAGGGGTGTAGTGCTATATTTACAAGTGAGGGGTCGCCCTACAAACAGCACAAACGATGAGTCATATATCATTGGTTTGTGCCGTTGAAACAAACGTTTTTGCTATTATTGTTTCCGAGATATTAAACAATATTATTTTAGGTCAGTGACGTCACTCAGCCCCCCCCCCCCCCACCACAATGTCGGAATTGAACCAAAGCTGTATCATTCGTCTGTGCCTGTTTGTGCCTTTGAAACAAACGTTTTTGCTATTATTGTTTCCGAGATATTAACAATATTATTTTAGGTCAGTGACGTCACTCAGCCCCCCCCCCCCCCCCCCCCCACACACAATGTCGGAATTGACCCAAACTTGTCTCATTCGTTTGTGCTCCCGACCTGTGTTGAAAAACAATTACTTTGAACAGCAAGGTGAGTCATCGTTGTATTGCAAATTATTTCTAAGTAGGTTGCGCAGATGTAGCAGTGTTGTGTTTTTATTTGTATTTATTTTTTAACCCTATGAGTTTCGGCAAAGTCCCCCCTCTATTGCAATACATACAGTTAACTGTTAAGTTGAAAATTACCACAAAAAAATGCCAAAAAAAGAACGCGCCTTTAACGTTGTACTGTGCTGGCGCCGTCAATGCCTCGTGCTGTGATACTATAGCCACTGAGGTTAAGTTGTAGTAGTGCTAATGTTTGTGTTATTCGATGTTTTATTTTACTACACGTTTTTTTTTTAATTAGACTGAAGTATTGCTTTGAATTTAGTGGATCCCATTACATCAACGTCATGTATTATACCGAGATAACTATAGCATTGGTTTATCCAATTGTCATATAAACTCTATTCCGATTCCGTGGAATCCGGTTACTTCATGTCATGTAAACGTAACTCACTTTCAGCGAATCCGACTCCGGTCCTGCTAATGACGAAACGCGTGGGCGCGGTTTCGTTGCGAAACAGAAAGTGGCTGTGTGTCGTTGTTCCTGTGAGGTCGGAAATAACAGTACAACGCAATTACACTACAGTGTTTTGACTCCCCGTCGCTTCTAAAATCCTGGTTTAAATATTCCTTGCTTTGTTTGTGTGTGCGTGTGTTTTTTGTTTGCAAATTTGGAAACTCCCCAGGATTTTTTCTTTTCTTTATCCAGGTAGGATACTGTGTACTGCTGTTCCCGCGGCTTTATCAGTTCATGAAGGTGACAGATCAGTTATTTATGGTTGCAAAAACCAATCATTTAATTGCTTTTTGTTCAGCGCTGATTCACGTGCTGTGTGTTATTATATATATATATATATATATATATATATATATATATATATATATATATATATCTATCTATCTATCTATATATATATATATATATATATATATATATCTATATATATCTATATATATATATATATATATATATATATTACACATAGGGATGAAACTACAGTGCAGCACCTTCGTTTTCTCGTATATCTGGGATAACTTGTTTTTATCGCTTGCTATAAGCGTTACTTAGCATGCTGTTTTGTGTGTGTCAGGTTGTGGGGAGGTATGGAGGTGTCTGTCTGTTGAGACATGAAATTGAAACTCTCACTTAAGTGTGAGCAAGAGGTGTCTGTCCAGGGCTGACTCGTAATGAAACCGCGAAGCAGTGTTCATTTCATCAAAGTGGCGCAACCCATTCATGTAGGCATGTTGGCACTAAAAACACACACGTTTTTAGAAGTGTTTATTACATGTGTTTATTTATTTTATCATAGCTCCATGGCTAAAGGGAGTGGTTCCAATCTGAAAATAGAGACTACATCGTGCAGAAAAAAAAATTAATTCAGTTACCAATGGTGCACTTTCACAGTGGCATTAATCCAACAAATCTGACAATTCTTTTTGTATGCAAAGGCTGAACGATAATGCCTGATGTTTTAAATGTCCACTCACATCTGAACTAGAGACTTTTGAGGTGTTGGGGGTCAGTGTTTGTCTGTCACAGTTACTTCAGCTGTCAGAATAATCCTGTACATAATAATCCTGTAATTCTTCATAATTCCGGACGTTTGCCACCTCACTTGTTCAATGTTGACAGTTAACGCTGAAATTTAAGATTTATCAGATTCTTTTACCATTAACACACTGTCTCGGTCTCAGATGTGTAGTTTTAGCTAACAGCTGCTACTACTCCAGGTTAAAGAAATCTCTGTTTGTAAACTTTGCTTTCCCTCTGGGTCCTCACTTGAGTAATTTGAGATTAAAAATCTCTTTTACAAGCGAGACCCGGCCAAGAGAACTGCAAGTATAACCATCACGTCACCCAGATAAAATATTAAATATTTGCTGTGCTTTTACTATGGGTTAGTTTACTATTGTTTATTTTTACTGTGCTTTACCAGACCTCTCTGTGCTTTACGATGCTTCCCTATGCTTTACCAAACCTCTCTGTGCTTTACAATGCTTCCCTATGCTTTACCAGACCTCTCTGTGCTTTACAATGCTTCCCTGTGCTTTACCAGACCTCTGTGCTTTACAATGCTTCCCTATGCTTTACCAGACCTCTCTGTGCTTTACAATGCTTCCCTGTGCTTTACCAGACCTCTGTGCTTTACAATGCTTCCCTATGCTTTACCAGACCTCTCTGTGCTTTACAATGCTTCCCTATGCTTTACCAGACCTCTCTGTGCTTTACAATGCTTCCCTATGCTTTACCAGACCTCTCTGTGCTTTACAATGCTCCCCTATGCTTTACCATGCTTTCACTGTGCTTTGCTACACTTTGCTGTGCTTTCACTAACTTCACACAGAGGTGCCTTTCCTGAGCCGCAGGGTACACCCAAGGTCGCTGTGTGCCTTTCCTTCAGGGTGTCCTGAGGGAGTGAGATGGCGAGCCACGACAGGGAAGCCGCATTGCTGAGGAGCTGGAAGCCTCGTCTCATTGAGGTGCTGGGCGCTGATCCCGATCTCATCCTGCAGCACGTGGACTCTCGCTGCCTCCTGACCCTGCCGGAGTACCGGAGCCTCAAATCCACCCGCGACCCCTCAGAGAAGACCCGGGACCTGCTGGACCGCATGATTGACAAGGGGGGTCCAGCGACCAGCAGCTTCCTGGAGATCCTCCAACTCCCAGACGTGCTGGAGTCCTTCCCAAAGCTGGAGGAGCTTGGGAGAGAAGGTAGCAATCGCCCCCCCCAAATATTATCCAGTTACTAGCCATGCAGAATGACTGGCGGGGGGGGACTGGGTTTCTGCACCAGTCATGTCACATCAGACTTGGCCGTTAGCGTTGCAGTTCTGCGGTAGAAACCCGGTACAATTCGGGGCTTGCTTTTTGAAATCGTTTGCCTTAGTGTTGAGGAGACGACTTCGGAGACAGCAAGGTGTTTAGCCATTCAGCGTCACTCAGTGCCATTTTAACAGCACTCGTTCTGTGTGTGTTTCTTGTAGCTAAAAGGAGAACGGCAAAGAAAAGAAAAGTTGAAGCAGTGGATACTAGCAAGGACCCCTCTGTGCAAGGTGAGTTTAACATCAGCGTCTATTGAGAAACGGCTCTTATACTGCGCTGTTAATAGAGGAGCAGAAATCTGCTGTGTTTTAAACAGTAAACTCCTTGGGACCTGTACACAGTTAAGTACAGCTATGGCCAAACGTTTTGCATCACCCTCTAGAATTTACTACTATAATTGTGCTTCATAGAGTCGAATGAAACCTACTGAATCATATTACATTAACATACTGAATTACACACCGCTTTGTATATATATATATATTCAAAAGTTCTAGGTGATGCAAAACTTTTAGCCATAGCTGTATATTACAGATAATTATTGTGCAACTACTGCCAAAAAAAAACATAAACTATTTGATAATGTCTTCTAATATATTCTGAACTACTTTCACATATCTGCAATGACATTGTTTTGTCAGACTCTACCATCAGGGATTCTCCTTGCTTCCCTTGCAATCTAATCTTTATTTGGAGACAGCATGCACAGGTTTTACCTCCCTCTGGTGGCAGAAACGGTGCATTGCATCCAGTTGCAATACATTGGAAAGCATGCTTTCCCCGTGACTTTCCTTCTTTATATTTTCCACAGGTTGAATTTCTGAGTTTGTATTCATGTTCTTTATTGGTGCAGTCCTGTCAGGTAATGTTACTGTTTGCGTTTCAGATAAAAGAAATGGACGCTCTTCCGCTGACCGTGTCCAGCAACAGAACTCTGTGAGCAGCTCTGATCCCTGCAGCAAACACAAAGGTCAGCTTTGGTTCCTTTGCATTTAGCTGTTTCTTTTTATAGCTGTTGAGCGCTTTGACAGGTGCTTGCACGAAACAGTCCGGGAGCAAATCTCCAAATTCATCACTTGTATGGCTGTGATTTTACTTTCTAAATGCAAGACACATGCTGAAATACTGCTCCCCCTACAGTTACTCCATGCATTTCAAAGAAATATTCGCCAATATCATATAACTAGGGCTTCTGATTTCTGGTGCTTTAACCCGACTTTTCTACTGTCCTTTAAGAATTCAATTGATACCTGTTAAGCCATTCGTGTATCTCAAACACAACTGAGAAACGTGTTGATAGTAAAATTGATTTCAAGCAGAACGAGATCGCAGCATGTTAAGAAGCAACTAACCTTTATTAAAGCTATAATCAAAAATAAAGTCTTTTATGCCGGACACACTTTATTACAGTCGTTCTGCGTGACTGTATTTGCATTAATAAAGAGGAGTTACTTTATTACAGTCGTTCTGCGTGACTGTATTTGCGTTAATAAAGAGGAGTGACTTTATTACAGTCGTTCTGCGTGACTGTATTTGCATTAATAAAGAGGAGTTACTTTATTACAGTCGTTCTATACAGTCATGCAGAACGACTGTAATAAAGCAACTCCTCTTTATTAATGCAAATACAGTCACGCAGAACGACTGTAATAAAGTAACTCCTCTTTATTAATGCAAATACAGTCACGCAGAACGACTGTAATAAAGTAACTCCTCTTTATTAATGCAAATACAGTCACGCAGAACGACACGCATTTCCCTTGTAACTTAAAGGGATAGTGGATCAGTGGCTGCTCTTCACCTAGCTGTGCTGTTCCCCCTTGCAGGGTGCCAGCTCGTCACTGAGCAGCAGCTGATGCGCCTGTCCGGGATGGTGGGTCGAGAGTGGAAGCAGGTGGGCAGGCAGCTCCTGGGGATCCCGACCCACAAGCTGGAGCACTTTGAGGAGGAGAACCCCCGGAGCCGCACGGAGAGGGTGTTCACCATGCTGCTGTACTGGAGGACCAGGGAAGGGGAGGGAGCGACGGCTTCCAAGCTGCACCAGAGACTGACCGCGGAGGGCTCCCCGATCCACCCCCAGCCCCTCACCTTCCTCCTGGAGCCTTCATAGCCGTGCGGGTCACCCCTTCTACAATTTGCTACAGTTTCCCTGTGGTTGTTTTTGCTCACCTAAGCTTTTACCGTGGTTAACTATTATAAGGGATCTTTTAACCCACAATTACTATTTCAAAGAAATAGTCACTAGTCACCAATATAATATATAGTACTATATAATACATAGCAGGGAGAAGCACCTGGAAATGTGCTCATCTAGAAGAGTCTATATGGTGTAAGAACATGTGCTAGATACCTCTTTTCCACTGTACAGTCTTGAACCCACACCTGGCACTGCTCAGCTCTGAGTCACATTCACATGCATTGTAAGCCCAGTTTTTCATGGTTTTGGTTCTCGTTCGGCTCAATAAATCGCCAGCGAGAAACCACCCGTACCCAGGCTCTCCCCGTCTGGCTGTGCCAGTGGAAAGGGGGTAAGAGATACCGCTGAGAGCAGTGTGGTCTGTATTTGTTCCTAATATAACAGGGTTTGTAAACGACTGGGTTGGAAAGATGCTGTGCAGAAGAATCCAGTGCACCAGCAAGCTCTGAGATATCACAGAAGCAAATAAAGAGGTTCACTTTACTAAACTCGCACATGATTTCCTCCCTGTTTTTGTACTAGGTTTTCATAAACTTAAAAAAAAAAAAAAAGTAAATATTTTTTTGTTTGTTTGCTTTTTACAATTCAAAAAAGTTACGCAACAGTTTAAAACTAAACATAAGAACATAAGGAAAGTTTGGGAAGGTCATTTGGCCCATCAAGGCTCATCCCTTATTAGCGCACCATTCTCCCCTACAGGGGGGAACTAACTTAAAAGCACAAAATCTAGTCTTTGTTTTAGATTAGGCTATTCCATGCAGTTATAACTCTGTGTAAAAAAAAAAAAAAAACTTACTTTTACTCAGCTTCCATTTCTACCCCCTTGTTCTCTCTGTGCTAAACTTGAAGTCGTGTCTTGGGTTAACTGTCTAGACCATTATATTTGATAGACTTTATCTAGTCCCCTCTTTCTTTTTTTCCTAGGCTGAAGAGATTTCATTGTTTTAACCTCGTAGGTCATGCCATTGAGTTCTGGGAGTTCTGGGATCCGCCCAGTTGCCCTTCTCTGTACCAGTAGAACAGCTGCAGATCTTTATAAAGCCTGGCCGGCCTCTTCTCTCTGTATGTTTGCAGTTAAACAGCTGTCCACTGGGTCAATCTTCTTTTTGTATTGCTGGTAATAGAGACTCAAAAGATGCTGACGATCAGACGCCTATGACATGCAACTTGAACTGAAGAGACGCAGTCTTATCAAAAACTAATAAGAAAAAAAAAACTAGATTTGAGTAATTGCAATAGGAACCAGTCATAAAAAGGTAGAAAAAAAACAAACATACAACCAATGGTAAGGTCTGGTAAATAGACCATGTTGTCTGTAGTTTGTTTCAAATTGCAGCGTTTATAGTTGAGGCAGAGCAGTATCTTAGGTAAGCATTGTAAAGAATAGCAAAGTATGGTAAAGCACATTTTAAAAAAACTAACCCTAATAAAAGTTTCCCCTTAAAAAGCACTTAAAATGATTCACTTCAAATGATTCTGATCAAGCCTTCAAACAGCCTGCTCCTGCACATTCAAACCAGTGAGACCCTGGGCAGCAGTGTGGAGTAGTGGTTAGGGCTCTGGGGCTCTGGACTCTTGACCGGAGGGTCGTGGGTTCAATCCCAGGTGGGGGACACTGCTGCTGTACCCTTGAGCAAGGTACTTTACCTAGATTGCTCCAGTAAAAACCCAACTGTATAAATGGGTAATTGTATGTAAAAATAATGTTATATCTTGTAACAATTGTAAGTCGCCCTGGATAAGGGCGTCTGCTAAGAAATAAATAATAATTATAATAATCTGAGGCACGGTTTATCAGAACTGTGCACCTGAACCCAGCAAGGATGCCATCATAATAATCTTTAAAAATGTAATGGTTTTAATAGCGTACACTAGGGAGCGTCTTTTCTAAAATGGAACCATTACTTCCAGTAGCCCTCTGCCCCAAACCAGCAGCCTGCCTGCACCAGCATTCTAACGTCCCAGCAGCATCAGCAGTCATTAAAACCAATCCCGAAATCTGAATCCGCGTCATTTGTGATGGAATGTAGCGTACCCCTCCCCTAAACCTGCTCTTGAACTGGCGTCTCGTGTGATTGGCTGTGGAGTCTCAATCGGGTCGGCTTCATCTTGTGAAACGTGACGAAATCTCGACAGTCTTCTGAAGAACAGCGCATAAAACCCAGCCAGCATCCCGACCAATATTAACCAATAAACGGGCAAAGATGAGTAACTCTACTGCATCAAGGGCTTTCGCGAACCTGAACGGTAATTACGAGCTTAAAGGTATGGAATACATACAGAAACACACACACATGTATATACACATTTCCATTAAAAAAAAAACAGTAATAATACAGAAATAAATAAGTGTGATTTGATATATATTTATTATACAGGACTGACATCATGCAATATATAATATATATGTTATCTTTTTGTAAAACCTTTCGTATGCAAAGACGTTATTTATTTATTTATTTATTTATTTATTTAAATAATTCCGTTATCAGAAAATTATGATTAAATGTGTTTTGTTTTTTTAAAACGATTATCTTTGGATGTTTGGAGTATAAGAAACAACATACCGCTATCGTGGAAGCACTGGATATATTTTAATTTAGTTGGAACTAACTCCGGTCCAAAAGTCCATGCGAAGTAACTTCCTCAGCCCCCGTACAAAAAGCACCCAGCATTTTCAATAGAGAAACTACTTCTGCGAGAAACCGCGGAGAATGCATCGCTTTCTACAGTAAAATCGATTCAAGTTCACTTTTGTAACACCCGGCAAGGTCCAGGAAGTCTTGAATAGGGTAAAAAAAAAAAAAAGTCTTTACTTTTGTTTAGATTTAAGATATATTTAATCTGCGTCTTCTTTGATTGAGAGGTGGTGCGCAAGAGAATAGCAGAATGTCTCCCCCTAGCGACACGATAAAGTATAAAGAATAGCAGAATGTCTCCCCCTAGCGACACGATAAAGTATAAAGTAAATACTATTAACTAAATTATATCAGATTTTATTTTATTCATAATAACTGATTTTGAAAGACAAAAAAAAACATTTTTTTAAACTTCTCCTGGGTAAAAGCTTTGTGAACAGACCGAGTATGGGTCATTTGAAGGAAGGTGGCACCTGTAAAATATAACTTTTGTTTGCTATATATATATATATATATATATATATATATATATATATATATATATATATATATATATATATATATAATGTTTTCTGCTGGTATCGTATTGCTGGACAGCGATTCACACGGTCCTTGTGGAATTCAACCCCTGCTGAAGGGTATCTGCAGTGTCGTGCGGTTTTGTCGACTGGTTGAAGTTAGATAGAGAGTACAGAGGAGCGAGGCTCTGAGCTCGTCACAGTGTGTGTGTGTTACACAGTATCCGTGCCGTTGTGTAGGGCGCTCGTTTCCAATTGGACGAGACGAGGTGGTGGCAAGGACGTTTAACTTATTAGTGAAACTTTAAAACAAAGAACGTGTTGTCTTCAGAACGTTTTCAAAAAGAAACAAAAAAACCACGACCTTAAAAATAAGACTCGAAGTTAGGGAGAAACGTGAATGCGACAGGTCTTAAAGACAGTGCATATGGAATAACTCGCAACTGCATTTTGCAGAAGCAGACGCATTTTTATTATCGAGGCTGTAGAAATGCACGTGTTTTTTTTTTACTGGTTTTCAGCATTCGCTTTAATGATTGAACAATATTGCACTGCTGGGCAAGGTCCGTATTTACAAATGCACATGTTCTTACACAAACTCTGACCGAGTGAGGGCGGGGGCGGCGGGGTTGGTGTGGGGGAGTGTTCTGATAGCTAGACATCACAATCACGAGTTTCAAGAACTGGATAAGAGGTCCGAAAGAAGAGAAAAAGGAGATTGCTTTTTTTTTTAAATGAAAGAATGTTATTTTTCATTTTTATAATTTTGATGTCGTCATACCTTCATCTTACTGTATTTTCTGAAAATGGCCCCTTCTGATCGATTAGCCTCATTCCAATAGGTCAACATGCGTCAAATTACACGGGCAAATCTGAAGAACCGTCATCCTACTGAAACAGAAGTCCCCTTCCTATCTCCTGTTGCAAGCTTAGAGTTAAACTCCTATCGCACGATCTCAACTTGTATTTATTTATTTATTTTACTGGACATTTTGCTATGAATGTAAATGACACATATGCTAATGTAATGCAGTAGTCGAGATATACTGATAAAACCACTGAAATGTCAACAGCAAGCCGATGCCTCCGTGCTTCTCAATCAATAAAGCAATGCTGGAGAAATAAGTATACCCCCCCCTCCCCCCAGGGTCGGCCGGCCGGCAGCAGAAGGCCGTGACGGTGGACGGAGTGACCCTGAACGGGCCGCTGAGTGATAACCGCGATGGGGAGCGCTTCCTGGAGGACGCGTTTCAGATTATCATGAACGAGGCGGTCAAGAAAGGGACAGACGTGACAGAGAAGGTTCGACCCTGTCTGCCTTCTTTCATTCTTTCTTTCTTTCTTTCTTTCTTTCTTTCTTTCTTTCTTTCTGATTCTGAATTCATTTTCATACCCTGTTTAATGTAGTCGTGAAAAAGTAAAACATAATGTATTTACTTGAAACCTTCATACCAACCCTTCGTTTGGAAAACCAGCGCTGTAGAATCCAAATTAACGCTGGTCTTTAAAAACTGCAGTTTCTTGACTGAGCTCTCCTCTCGCGCCCTCTCTAGGTGTGTGACTGGAAGGAGCCCGGGAAGCTGAGGGAGATTATGGACCTGGAGCTGAGAGAGACCGGGGAGAACCACGAGAGACTGCTGCAACGCTGCCACGACGTGGCCAAATACAGCGTCAAAACCAGTAAGAACTTCCAAACCAGTTTAGAACTTCCCAACCAGTTAGAACTTCTCAACCAGTTTAGAACTTCCCAACCAGTAAGAACTTCCAAACCAGTTTAGAACTTCTCAACCAGTTAGAACTTCCCAACCAGTTAGAACTTCCCAACCAGTTAGAACTTCCCAACCAGTTTAGAACTTCCCAACCAGTTAGAACTTCTCAACCAGTTAGAACTTCCCAACCAGTAAGAACTTCCAAACCAGTTTAGAACTTCTCAACCAGTTAGAACTTCCCAACCAGTTTAGAACTTCCCAACCAGTTAGAACTTCCAAACCAGTTTAGAACTTCCCAACCAGTTAGAACTTCTCAACCAGTTTAGAACTTCCCAACCAGTTTAGAACTTCCCAACCAGTCAGCACTTCCAAACCCTTCCCTAATTTCAAAACAGAATCCCAAGAAACAAAGTCGTACTCGGGTCCCAGCGACCCACGCTTTGACCCGGGTTGAGCGAGACAAAATGCTTGACAGCCATTCGTGAGCCCATGCAATAACAAACAGCCATGCCTGCGTGAAGGTTTCACTTCCGCAAGGAACGTTTCTGTTTAGCCATATTTTTGTTGATTGAGACACGCCATGAGCCAGATTGCAGCAGGGATGAAGAAACGTTGGCTCTAATCAACATTTGGGCCGACAGTTCAACCCAGAGAAGCTGGGATGGAAGCGTCTCTAACAAGCTGCTTCTGGGGCATTGATACATGCATTGTGTACTTGCGTCTGTCACCCAGGTCAACCCTGCTTTATCAAAGGCAGTTTGAAATCGGGTACCCGACCCGCATGATACCAGGTCCTGGTAGATCATGCCAGTGTGAAAGGGGCTTTAGAGGTCTTCAGTCACGTTAATGGCGGGTGATCAGGAGCAGGGTAGAGGCGTGAGGTTTGGACGCTAGCCGAAGCGCTTGTCTACCTGCCCTTGTTTCTTGTAGTTTAATCTCAAAGTTCACCTCTTCTCTGTATATTATGACTCTGCTGTGTCAGAGCCTGTGGAGTCTGTTGACTCTCGCTTTTCCTTTTTAGGTCACCCCCGTTTTTTCAACCAGCTCTTTGCCGGGCTGGACCATCACTCCCTCGCAGGAAGATTCCTCACAGAAGCCCTGAACTCAAGCCAGTGAGTTCAGGATTTTCCACAATGTCAAAAAAAAGCCCTTCTGGTTTTACAGTAAGCGTGCCGCTGGCGTGTGCGGGAGCTCTCTGACGGCGTGTCCGTGTTGCAGGTACACGTATGAGGTGGCGCCGGTCTTCGTTCTCATGGAGGAGGTGGTGCTTTCCACGCTCCGCTCCCTGATTGGCTGGGACTCCGGTGACGGGATCTTCTGCCCTGGCGGCTCCATCTCTAACCTGTACGCCATGAACCTGGCGCGGTACCGAGCGTTCCCCGAGGTCAAGCAGAGGGGGCTGTGGGCCGTCCCGCGACTGGCTGTCTTCACATCGAAGGAGGTGGGTACACTGCGCCGCGGCAGGACGGTCTGTGTGATTGTTGTGTGTACCAGCAGCTTGCATCGCCAGCCCAGCGTCGCTGCTGTAATAAACTCTGTCCTCTGTCCTGCAGTGCCACTATTCTGTGGGCAAGTCTGCTTCTGTTCTGGGAGTCGGGCTGCAGAACGTGCATCCAGTCAAAGTGGACGAGAGGTAAAACCTATTCACACAATTAGACTCCTATTGCATAGCAGCTTCACTCATTCCAATTCAAGCTACAAGCTTTAGCCCCAGTGTATCGGTAACAAGCTCAGGTCTTATTAAACATAGTATAACTAGTAATGGATCAAACTGCTATGCAACGGGAGTCTTATTTACATCCCTGTTGTGCTTTGCAGAGTGTTACCCTGCAGGGTGCTAGAGCATACGTTGAAGACCACTATGCAGACCATGTGTCTTAATCCTAATTTTGTCTCTTTTATTTCCAACAGGGGTGTGATGATCCCAGAAGATCTCGATGAGCAAATCGAAAAAGCCAAATCCCAGGTCAGGATATATTTTATATTTGATCGCCTTTTCCAGAATATTTTCCGTTGCGGCAAAATTGACAGCAGGATCCAGGAACGAAAAGTTAAAGATCCTTATACTGTAGGGACTACCCTTATAAAAGCTGACCACACTGTCTAGGGTTGTCATATGACTCCATGTACACCAGGGCGGTTCAGGCTTTTCAACTCGCATCCGCAGTGCATTCTGGGAAGTGTAGTCCTGCTGTGACAGGTACTTGAGCCAGGTAAGAATGCATTGCGAGGTGAGTTGTAAAGCCTGAACCGTGCTTGTGTACATGAGAGTCATATGGGAACCCTAACCCCAGTAAAAGCATGGAACAGCGTAATATAGCACAGAGCAAGCATGGTAAAACACAGGCAAGCATTGAAAACATGGCAAACCATGATCAACTAGTTTTGTGCAAATTTACAGGATAAACCTGTATCCGGGTATAGTGTGTGTTCATTGATGAGGACGGCATGTAGGGTATGTGTGGATCCCTTCATTCTCTGTAAACCCGGGTGCTGCTGCCTGCTCAAGCTCCTCGCGTCTTGATGTTGTTGCGTTTGTATTTCTCCCCGTAGGGTTCGGTTCCGTTTCTGGTCAGCGCCACGTCCGGTACCACGATCCTGGGGGCCTTTGACCCGCTGGACAAGATCGCTGATGTGTGTGAAAAGCACAAGCTGTGGTTCCACGTGGATGTGAGTACAGCAACAGGGCCTGAGGCTGGAGGGAGGCACTCCCTTAGAAAGGCTTCCCACAGCAAAGAGAAGTACAGCTCAGAGAAAGCATGGCGAAGCATAGGGAAGCTCAGAGGAGTGTGGTAAAGCATAAAAGATATACCACGGTAAACGAACCCTCATAAAAGTTTCCTCATAGTAACAGCAAAACGCAGTGTAATAAAGCACAGTGAAAGCTTGGCAGAGCATAGGTAAGCACTTGTAAAGTACAGAGAGGTATGCCAAAGAACACTAGGGCAAATTTATCAAGGTTTTGCATGCGACTCTGGTTTTATAAAAGCAGAACTAGATCATGAAGTTCCGTTTCAGTAGCACACTGTGTATGGTGTGCCAGTCTGTGTTATTTTTAACATAGTCCAACCCTGTCTCGTTTATTGCAGGCTGCCTGGGGTGGAAGTGCCCTGCTGTCGAAAAAACACAAACATCTTCTGAAGGGGATTGACAGGTAACCGCTCTATATGTGTGTAGATAATATATAATAGATAGAGAATTCAAAAACAGCAAACAGCTATATATATAATATATGTGTGCACAATCCTTCAGAACCACTCTGACCTAACATGCATGCAGTGTTCATAAGATTCTTCTCAAGTGACCTTGCCCTTGCAAAGTGTGCAATCAAACATTGACAGACGGCCGGTCTTCAGAGACGAGGAACCTTAGTAACCTGCCTTTTATGGCGCCTCGCTGATTTTCTTGATAAGGAAGACGGGAGGGAGCTAATAAGATGCACGAGAATGGATTTGAAAGTCTTGGTGTTATCCAGTGGGGAGTCCTGCCTGAATCGTTTTGATTGTGTGCTGTTTTCAGGGCTGATTCGGTGGCCTGGAACCCCCACAAGATGCTGATGGCCGGTCTGCAGAGCTCCGCCTTCCTTATGAAAGACAGCAGCGTGAGTTGCACACCCCGCGGGTTCATGAAGCAGGGGCACCAGCAGGGTTAATGCCGAGAGAAAGGGTGGCAGCATCAACCAGCAACTCAAATATCTGGACCCTTTCATGCATATAGGGACGGATAAAAACCTAATTCTATATATGGGGACATACGGAAGACGCAAATCCGTGGTGGCCTCGTACGAGGATGCTATTTTTCCCTATAGACGTGACATAGGTCTGAAATGAACATTTAAACACAGATGTTGTCTTGTTTGTTTCCCCCTGGGCAGGGTTTGCTGAAGCAGTGTCACTCGGCCAACGCCACATACCTGTTCCAGCAAGACAAGTTCTACGACATGAGCTACGACACAGGGGATAAGTCCATCCAGTGCGGCCGCAAGGTGGATTGCCTCAAACTGTGGCTCATGTGGAAGGCCACGGGGACGCTGGGCTTGGAGCAGCGCGTGGACCGGGCCTTCGCATACACCAGGTACCGTGGAACGGTCTTTATGCGTGGGTCAGGGTGCGTCGTAGACGAGATCAGTGGACCCCCCGTGCTTTTTTCCTGATTAGTTTACGCTAGTCTACCCTGGTTTGCCATGTTTATTAATATGCTTTACCATACCTGGTCTTTGCAATGCTTTACCATGCTTTCACTGTGCTTTATTACACTTTGCTGTGATTTTACTAAGGTCAGGTTTGATCAGGGTATTCAGCTGTAGGGCTCAGTGCATGGGCTTCTGTATGAAACCTGCAGAGTTCATTGTGTGTGTCTGTCAGGTACCTTGTGGAGGAGATGAAGAAAAGAGGTGGCTTCCAGCTGGTTGTGGAGGTAAGGGCTGCTCAGTTAACAGACCTGTGATTAGATTTACATTTCAGAGGGGGAAAAGGGATGAAAGAGTTCTTCATACAGTTATAACTCTATAATCGGCAGCCGTAGTTTTGAGACTGTTCTGCCTTCTAACAAGAATAAAAGCACTAGTGGGGTGGTAATAATGGGGCGAATGAGAGCCACGATCATGCCAGCTTATAACTGGTTCTGCTGTGTGAAGCCTTATGATGTTTTGCATCCCCCTATAGAATTAACTAGCCTTGCTTCATAAAGTGGAATGAAACCTGCTGAATAATGTTACGCTACCATATTGAATATATATAGAGTATAATGTTTTCAGTATCGCTGCATAGTCTACCATCTCTCTTTTCTGACGGCTTCTTTCCTCCCTGCAGCCCCAGTTTGTGAACCTGTGCTTCTGGTATGTCCCCCCCAGTCTGAGAGGGGAGGAGGGCAGTGAGGGTTACCAGGAGAAGCTGTCCAAGGTGAGGCCGGCTCTGAAGCAGACATGCCTGCCTCCCCATGCTTTACGGGGGCTTCTTCACAAGGCTGTGGCTGCTCTCCTGACCCAGCCCGGAAATATTCTATAAATAGAGCTGCTATGGAGAGATCCTATTCATACCCTGAGCACTGATTGACAGTGACACCTAGAGCACACAAAGTTAGAACTCCATAGCATGTGGGGGCTTTCATATATAGATCACGTGCTTTAATCACTTGAAACAAAACCTCAAGATGTAAAAAAGCTGGGTTGATGACACACAGAGTTTTATGCATGTATTTCAAAAACAGTTAAACACCTTAAAGAACATATTTTTCAGTGTTGCTACATAGTCTACCGTTGAGATATTCAACCGTCATTTTGCATGCATTAACTTCGGGAATATCGCAAAATTCCTGCAAGCTCACTGCCTGCCTGCCTGCCGCCCCTCTCCCCTCTCCCCTCTCCCCTCCAGGTGGCTCCGACAATCAAAGAGCGGATGGTGAAGAAGGGCAGCATGATGGTGGGCTACCAGCCACACCAAGACAAGGTCAACTTCTTCCGCTTGGTGGTGATCAGCCCTCAGATCACTAGAGCCGACCTCGACTTCTTCCTGGATGAGATTGAGAGCCTGGGGCGAGACTTGTAGCCGACTACACCGACCCTGAAAACGAGATCATGCTAGTACTTTGCCCTCTCCCTTAGATTCTGCCGGGAAGGGTTTTGTTTCGCTTTATTTTTTTCATGCAGGGTTTTAACACAGGACAGCTTTCGTAGGTTTTTTTTTTTTTTTCATCTGGTACATTTTAAAAACCGCTATAAGGACGCTGTAATTCAGTTTTAATCCCAGAGTTTGCACGGCTGCTTGTGCTGATGCTGTGGACCAAACGTTCCCTGCAGATCGGAAAAGCTTTTATCAAGATTGCAAGACCGCTGCCCGGGATCATAAAGACCCTGCAGCTTGTTCTGCGTCTGAAATCTAAAGCACTTTGTTGAGTCGCACTGGGAAGCACTTGCCTAGGCAAGCCAAGCGGTCTGTAGTATTAAGAGTCTATCAAGTGTTTGAATGAATGTTTCACAGCTTTATCTTAGTGCTGTGTTCAGTGGCCAGTTAGGATTGTATTGAAATACTCTAAAATAAATTACTGATTTCTGGCTTCTGACAAAAATAGACCCGTTACATGTTATTGATTTCAGAAGTAATAGACCGGGCTATAATCATGATCTAAAAATAGATATTTCACGCTTTTAACCCTATGTATTAAAGCAGAAATAAAACAGCGTTGACACATTCAAACTTGATCATTTTTCTCTATAGTTATTATACAACACATTTCACAGAAATGGTGACATCCGTGCTCACTGGGAAATAAAAACAAAAATACAGCCTTAGTAATCACCTTTTACTGGCAGCTTGAGAATAATGAAAAAAAAGATTCTTAAAATATGTAAATCCGAAGCAGAATTTTAACAAGTTGATTGGAATTCCAGAACGTGAAGTGAACTTCCAAGTACTTTTTTTTTTTTAACTTTATTGAAACAAATCTGTCTTCAGGTTTGAATGTGAAGTGCCAAGGAACATTGTAAAAACACAATGTCGGGAAACAGAGCCGACCTTTTGTAATGACACGGTTGGCAAATCGACAGGGTAATGGTAGACTTTGTAAGACGATCACAGAAACTTCTTTTAGGAATAGACACTGTGTCGAGGGGATAAAGCCTGTATTGTCGTCTTTGTCACAAGTTCTGAATAGATGGTTTTGTCTGCACTGTGACGTGAGGGTGGAGGAGATTGATCTGCATTGCTACTGGGGCAGAGTTGTACCAATATTACAGTTACAGCGACACAGTCAATTTCATCCCCTAGGGGACGCTGTGGAAGTGCTCTGAGAAATTACCCCAGCGCTCTCCTCACGCACACTGTGCAAAGACCTGATCGCAAGGATTATTTGTTTATTTAGCAGACGCCTTTATCCAAGGCGACTTACAGAGACTAGGGTGTGTGAACTGTGCATCAGCTGCAGAGTCACTTACAATTACGTCTCACCCGAAAGACGGAGCACAAGGAGGTTAAGTGACTTGATCAGGGTCACACAGTGAGTCAGTGGCTGAGGTGGGATTTGAACCGGGGACCTCCTGGTTACAAGCCCTTTTCTTTAACCACTGGACCACACAGCCTTCTCAAGTGGTGTGTATTTAAATGGAAAAAAGACTCCCCATTCCTTAGCGCTTTGATCCATTCCTGGATTTACTATGACTCGAATCAGACACACCTGAGCTTGTTACCTGTACACTGTGGCTAATCAAGCTCACAGTAAAACCTGGAATGGATGGCAGTGCTATGCAACAGGAGTCTTGTTTCCAGCTCTGTGTTTTAGTGTTGTGTGGCTTGTGTCTTGAAATTGCACAGGGTGTTTTTTTGTTTTAACTGCTTCTTAATGAATGTCCTAATGTATTTTTTTGTATTAAATGCAGTTCATTTTTGAGTAAATCTAATAAATAAAATAAAATAAGAAAATATCCTGGCGTAATGGTTTCTGTTCTTAATTTTCTTATAGAAAACGTCAGGTACTGCATTTTACTGTGAAAAAAATGTAATTGCTGTTTATTTAACGCGTGTTTTTTACGCATATTATTAAGTGGTTTAAAAGGGAGAAGATCGTGCACGTCGGTAATTAGTCACACTTGCGTTTTAACCTGTATCTTCAGACTCGCTCAAATGGCCCTTATAATTAAATCCTATATCAATCTAGATATTTATATAAATCTAAATCCAATTAAAGGCATGCATCACCCGTTTTACGGATCTGTAATGATAGATAGATAGATAGATAGATAGATATAGATAGATCGATCGATCAGCAGTGTGGAGTAGTGATTAGGGCTCTGAACTCTTCACCGGAGGGTCGTGGGTTCAATCCCAGGTGGGGGACACAGCTGCTGTACCCTTGAGCAAGGTATGTTACCTAGATTGCTCCAGTAAAAACCCAACTGTATAAATGGGTAATTGTATGTAAAAATAATGTGATATCTGTATAATGTGAAATAATGTATAATGTGATATCTTGTAACAATTGTAAGTCGCCCTGGATAAGGGCGTCTGCTCAGAAATAAATAATAATAGATCGATAGAGAAACGCGTGTCTTACAGATACAAATGTCAGTTTTTTTCACCATCCAAATGCAAAGCATGATCGTCTACAACACGTGTTTGCTTAAAGAAAAAAAAAAAAAAGTTTTGTAATATATTCATTGATAATGGGAGCATCTAGTGGCTGTTTATAGGTAATACACAAAGCCTACGCAAACAGACCTTTCTCCTTCACTAAAAAGGCCGCTCTAAACTTCATCGGGAATGCCTGGTACTTTACCAAGATGGCCGCCTGAAGCATCCCTAGTTGTTTTCCTGCAGATCTCGCCACCGTCACGTGTGCTCCGCTCTCCCCGGGGAGCACTTCCGGTGGCGTTTCCTGTGTTTGTAAACTGAAATCGAAGTCGGCTAAGACCGAGAGAAAACAAACGCTTCGTTAAAACAAAACCAGGTAAATCGTTATTATCTAATACAGCGATATCGACTAGCAAGGGGGTAAATATAGACGATGCTCTGGTAAATAAATACATCAATAACACGAAGCTATAGGGATAGTTAAGAGCTCCTAGACCCCGCTGTGTTAACCCGCCGTGGGGTCAGAGTGAGAATAATGCATTTTAATAATAATAATATACTCTGAAACTTCAACTTTCTTCGTGCACTATTACAAGTCGCTTGCATGGGCTTTAAATTGCTCAGGAGCATCGATGCAGACGGGTTATTTGTGCATATTTTGTTTTTGGGGTCGCTTCAGCCGTGCTCAGGAACAAAGTGGTCGTAGCCTCCTGGGTGCTGCTTCAAGTGAAGCGCTAAAGTGCACGGTTAAGGGTTAAACCTTTTTGTAAATACACCTTAAACCGTCTGTAAAACTAAACAAAGAAACCTCTTCTGTGGGAAAGCAGTACTAGCAGTAGTTTGTGTGTTTTATAATTTAAGTAAGGTTGCCTCTTGCACAATGATTTGGGCAGTGGTTAGTGAAATGTCAGTTTATTTTTTTGTTATCTTCTAGTGTTTGTATTGTTGCAATTGTAAGTGAGTTAGCCAGACTGAACTACATAGCGTCCCAAAAAAACAAACTTAATTTCAGGGTTTTTTGTAAATGGATTGCATCATTTATCAGCGCTGTATAGAACCCGGTATTATTATTATTATTATTATTATTTATTTCTTAGCAATCGCTCTTATCCAGGGCGACTTACAGTGGTAAACAAATACATTTAAACAAAAAAAGTGCTCTAAACTGCCCCAGTATATTCAGTATACAGTAAACTAGATGTTGTAAAACAGCCTTTGTTTAAATTTTTACCTAGACTTAAACCTGTATCCCAGCCATATTTGTGTGTGTGTGTGTGTGTGTGTGTGTATAATTATTGAATTATTTCGAGGTGAGCTAGTTGGGTATTGTAGGGTAATGTGTAGCTAATCAAACCAGGGCTGAATTTCATTACTTTTATAATTGGGTTTTGTGAATCCTGACCTAAAATTCTTTCTTTCCCTGTTCTGCGTGTTTGGTTTTGATTAAAATCTCTCTCTTCTGCTAAACAGTTGTTGCTCCCAGACATAGTGTAAATAGACATTCTGCTGTCATCAAAACATTCCCTTGCTTTATAAAATTAGAATTAGAAAATAAGTTAATAAACACCTACAGCACTGAATCCAGGTGATGTATTCTACAAAACATCCTGGACTTCGATAATAAACCACTTCCTGTACATTTGAACTGTACTAACATTTTATTTTTCTTCAACTTTCTATACACAGCAGTTAAACTATCTTTTTGTAACCTTATAAAACACCTAGAAAGAGCTTCCAAGCTTTCAAACATAAACGACAACACCAGTCTACCTGGCTATTTCTGCCTTGCGATCTGAAGAGGGCAGCAGTCCAAACGTTGTAGCTACTTATTAAAATAGTGAGTTTTCGGTATATCAAGTACTTCTCCATTATTTATACAGTATATAGATATATTTGTCTGTAAATTACAGAATAGGTGCAGAAAGACTGGCCAGAATTTTCACTGACGGGCCAGCTGAGAGAATTTGAATACTGATCTTAAGATTTAAATCAGTTTTTAATTCGGGTTGGGGCAGCAGCTCAAAGAGAACGTTTCAAAATGAATTTGTGTGAATCCGGTGTGTTTTTTTTTCCCTTGTTCTTATGGCAGTTGTGGTCGCTGGGTTCCTGCCAGATGACCGGGGTGGATGAAGTGTTAATCCAAGCTGAGCAGCCTGATCGAGGGGCCCCAGTGGCACAGCGCACACCCTAACGCACACCGGCCAGCTCCGATGGCGCATTTACCAGGCAGCGCGGTGAGGGATCACATGAAATGGGTTACTTTCACTTTTTCATTTTTATTTCGTTATATTCAGAGTTTGCATGCTGACGCTGTTCACCTCTGTAGCTGCGGTACAGAAGGCCCTTGAATCATAAATGACGTTCTTGAATTACAAAGTTGGCGTTTTGGCACGTTTTGACCGCTGTGCTGCAGAATTGAATAAAGCTTCATTGTGTTTCCTTTCTTGTGTAAAAGTGTAATAATTCGAATAATGCATGAATGGGGGAAAAAAGCATAGTTTTACATGTGTTAAAATGTAAATTAAGCACGCATGTTCAAAATATCAGTAAACATTCATGCCTGCACATGCGTGTCTTTGAAGGCTTGCATGAAGTCAGTCTTACTTTTTTGTGGCTTCCTGCTTTTAAATACAGCAGCATATATTACATTACCCTGTGTAACAATATGCGTCTTTTCATTTGTATTTGAAGCAGCGCTGGGGTCAGTTCCTGCTTTTCAGTTCCATTTTTAAAATGTCCTTCGAAGGAATTGATATTTTAGAGATAATTGTTGCGATTGTTCGACTGCTTTCATCTGAAGCCAGTTTAATTGGCTGACAAACAGAGACTTCGATTGAAGCAGTGTGTGTTGCCACAGTGAGGATTTGAACAGGATCCTGCCGATGGCCACGTTGATCAATGCTGTGTTGGAATTGATTAAAAAGAGGAATTGAAAAGCAGGAACTGATCAGCAGCCCTGATTTGAAGCCTGATGTCTAAGCTTTAACACACCTGAGCCCAGCTGAGTGTTCCTGAAATGTGTTAACCACGCTTCTCCCCCACGCTTCTCTCTCTCTCCCATATGTGCATTCCAGGCGGGGTTGCTGGGGTGCGAGGCCGTCCTCTCCAGCATGGCTCTCATGCAGGCCAGCACCATGGTGGGACAGAAGAAGATGATGTCTCAGATGTCCCAAATGTCCCAGATGTCCCACAGCAGCGGGGGAGGAGGGGCGTCTCACAGGGACAGCGGGGACAGAGGACACAGCCACTCTCACAGTCACAATCACATGGTCATGCCTGCAACACTCAGCTGCCCCCCACTGGTGAGAGTCTGCGAGGGCGTGCAGTGTCAGATTTGTGTACAAACGCGTTAGGAAGGCTGCAATGGAATTAGGTGCATGTAATATTAACAATAGCAACATTAATAATATCTCTATAGCGCCTTTCACGTTCCAAAGCGCTTTCAAATGGTCAGGGTTAAAAGGAGATTTTAAAAATGCTAGCAAAGACCGAAAGAGGTCTATTCCTAAAGGGCAGAGTCGGTTCCAAATCAAAGCTGGTGCAGATAGGTCCTGCGAGTTCCTGAACAGGATTTATCAGGAGAGTTTTTAAAATCTTGCGGCAGGTGATCCGGAAGGAAGGAGATTTCCACGCTGCCCGAATTCTGGAAGACAAAATCCCGCAGGAGTCGGACGAGCAGCAGCTGAAAAAGAAAAACAGGAAGTCCGGGACGCCCTGCAAAGTAAGGCTAATTGATATTTGATCTGTATACTTCATCGTAATCTGTTTGCACTGCTGCGGACGAACCCCCATTCAGAGTTTGCATTATTTCATGAATTCCAGTTTTGTTTCATTGCAATGTGAAAGCATGATCGGTTCAGACACAAATGTGCAAGAGAACCAGCCGGTCAGACTGAGTTCTCTTCCAAGTGAGGTATTTTGCACTGACCTGTGGTTTTAAACATGAACTCCTTTTTTTCCAGTTTTCAATCTAAAGTATAATTTCATTTGGAAACCAAATCGTATATGAGATTACCCCTTATGTATATATTTTTTGGGGGAATAGATAAACATGTAGTAGCAAGCTAAACTGGACAAAAGCCCTTGTTTTTGTCCTCTAGGTGGTGGCGGTGGATGAGAATGGGGACTGTCCGTTGAAAGTTCAGAAAAACTTCATCTGTGATCATTGCTATGGAGCCTTCCGCAGCAGTTATCACCTGAAGAGACACATTCTAACACACACAGGTAGCGGCTTGTTCTCTTTCCTATACTACTAGAGCGCTCTGCAGTGTTGAGAGTGGAGTTCTCTTTCCTATACTGCTAGAGCGCTCTGCAGTGTTGAGAGTGGAGTTCTCTTTCCTATACTGCTAGAGTGCTCTGCAGTGTTGAGAGTGGAGTTCTCTTTCCTATACTGCTAGAGCGCTCTGCAGTGTTGAGAGTGGAGTTCTCTTTCCTATACTGCTAGAGCGCTCTGCAGTGCTGAGAGTGGAGTTCTCTTTCCTATACTGCTAGAGCGCTCTGCAGTGTTGAGTGGAGTTCTCTTTCCTATACTGCTAGAGCGCTCTGCAGTGTTGAGAGTGGAGTTCTCTTTCCTATACTGCTAGAGCGCTCTGCAGTGTTGAGAGTGGAGTTCTCTTTCCTATACTGCTAGAGCGCTCTGCAGTGTTGAGAGTGGAGTTCTCTTTCCTATACTGCTAGAGCGCTCTGCAGTGTTGAGAGTGGAGTTCTCTTTCCTATACTACTAGAGCGCTCTGCAGTGTTGAGAGTGGAGTTCTCTTTCCTAGACCTGTGTACAGCTGTGCAATATTTTAAGATTCACTTTCCCAAAGAAGCCCTTATTGATTGTCCCAGGCCAGGTTGCCTTTACTTTGTTTAAATGTATTTTGCGACCCTGAATTATACTTTTTAAAGCAAGATTTATTTGTTATTCTTTTTTTTAATGTCCTGAGAGTGTAACCCGGTAATAATTCTATATATATATTTTTTATCCCTGCCGTGCAGGAGAGAAACCGTTTGCGTGCGACGTCTGCGATATGCGGTTCATCCAGCGCTATCACCTGGATCGACACAAACGTGTTCACAGCGGAGAGAAACCGTACCAGTGCGACCGGTGCCAGCAGGTGAGTCACGAGGCGGTCCGCAGGACAGGATTTTAAACACGGTGCCACCCTCACGGATATGGGCGCTGCATACCGGAGCTCGGCACGCATGCCCATTGCAGAGCAGGCGGAGAGGGGTGAAATGATATCTATGCTGCTCACTCTTTGTTTAAGCGTGTTTGCATGTCAATACCAGGGAGGCAGAGAGACAGAGGCACACACAGACAGAGAGGCATCCTGTAAAAACAATCACCCTGTAGGGATGCCCAGCTCACCCTCCCCCAGCTGGCTCTCCTGCTACAGTAAGGGCCACGGAACAAGATGTATTAACGGACGCGGTCTTTATAATTTCAGAACTTCTCCCGGACGGACAGGCTGTTGAGGCATCGGCGGCTGTGCCAGGGCAGCGTGGTGAAGACGGAAGCCCACGCTTGCTGTGACAGCAGAGCCTACTCTCAGGACCAGACCTCCCCCAGCTCGGGGTGGAGCCCCATGACGCAGGCAGCCTCCGGCAGGCTCGCGGTCTGAGCAGGGAGGCACGGGTGGGATCGCAGCGTTCCCTTGCCTTGGAGCGCTGGGAGTCACCCGGTCAAAGCTGCATTGTGGCTTGACTCTAGTAAAAGTGACATGGACATTATTTTATTTTTTTTAACCCCTCCAAGCTAGTTAATGCTATTTAAAAAAAACAAAAAAATGTTTTTATCGTGGTACCGTTCTCCAATGTGTTAAATGTTTTATTTTGTATTGAAGGGGAGGGAGGGGTCTAGAATAGTGATGGGGTTGTTTTTATTTTATTATTTTACATTTTTTAAACAAAGGGTATTCAGAAAATTCAGGTGGCTGCACGGTAGTGCATTGCTCCATTGTGTCAAGCTCCTGGGTTTCATTTTTTTTTTATATAAATAGAAACTTTTGTTAAACTTCACACTTTCTTTTCTAATAGAACAATGTAGTTTGTGGTCCTGAGTGTTTTTATAAGTAGTTTATATATATATATATATATAATTGTACATTTGTTGTCTCACAAGCCCAAGTTCAAAAGCTCGAAAAAGGTGTTTCTTGTAAAATGTTGAAGCAAAAAGAGGCAATAAATCTGCCCCTTCATGGGCTTGTGTCTGAACAGCAGAAACCACTTTTGGAGAATGTAAACCAAATGGGTTGTCAACAAGGCCTTCCTCCTTTCTGTGGAAGTAGACCTCTTGAGAATGTAGTTACACCAAGAAATTATATTTTTAATTACAAAACTAACCATGCTTTCTGAAGCGAGCGTTTAAACACACACACACACACACACACATATATATATATATAGCTACGTGCACAACTTTCCCAAAATGATTTCAGCCGTTCTGCCTTTTTTGGTTTTGAAATATGAATATGAACTTCTTTGATTAGTTTTGATAAAATTAATCAAAACTAACTTGAAAGCTTTTTGCCCTTTTTAAAAAAAAAAAAAAGTCACGTTCTTTATTTTAAAGTTGCTATTTCCTCAAGTCTATGAACTTTTCTACAGGCTAGTTATCATTTGTACAAAACTGGAAACTTTAACAACACTGGAGATAAAAAAAAAAGCTATTCCTGGTGGATGTGAGTTTTCTTTTGTACCTGAAAATGACACAGTATTGAGATCACAGGTTATTGTCCTGTTGCTGGTTCTTCTGCGTTTGTTTTTTTTTAATTTCTTTTACTGTGTGTATCTCTAAGTGCAGAACACCTGGTTGCTCTCACATAATCAGCATTGTCCTTTTTTCTTTAGGGTTCAGAGTACCTCAAAAACAGCAAACTGTTATAGCATCTCTCTTTTGAAGTAGCCTACATAGGGAAACTTCAGTTTGTGCCTGCCTGTCTAGTTTAGCAATCACAGATATTTTATTACATGTACTTTTTTAGCTATTTAAGTCTTGCATGTCAAGCCGTGAACCTTACGATTTAGTTTGCAGGACCCAGTGTTCATTTCTTATGTGTAGTTTTTAAAAAAGAAAAAAAACATTGTATTAAAAAAAGGATCCTCACCCTCTTTATATTTGTTTAGTTTGTACGTAGTGCAGGGCTGCCAGTAAGCTAAATAAAAGATTTTATGATTTTTCTGCTGTACAGATTCATTTAACAAAGAAAGTGTCTGTCTGTTGTTTTTGGGTAGGGGTTTAAAGCAATTTTCAATGTGTCAGATCTGATTGGTGTGTGTGTGTGTGCTCCTGTATGCTACAGGTAGCTGTCATGCATGGTCCAGTGGTTAAAGAAAGGGGCTTATAACCAGGAGGTCCCCGGTTCAAATCCCACCTCAGCCACTGACTCATTGTGTGACCCTGAGCAAGTCACTTCACCTCCTTGTGCTCCGTCTTTCGAGTGAGACGTAGTTGTAAGTGACTCTGCAGCTGATGCATAGTTCACATACTCTAGTCTCTGTAAGTCGCCTTGGATAAAGGCGTCTGCTAAATAAACAAATAATAATAATAATAATAATGAAATGAATGCGCACACACTAGGCTTTCGTTAAAAAGTGAAATAGTTTGAGACTCGCCCTGTTTAGTACAGAGTAAAAAAAAACCACATACAAAGAACGACGCTTTTTAGAACACCCCATTATTGTTTATAAAATGTATTTTTGCACGGCCAGCTCAAATCTGACAATAGTAAACTGGTATTTTAAAAAAGCACGCTCTTTTCAAGGGGCATAATTATTATTTATTTTATATATTTTTTTCTTTAAAAATAGGTTTGTGATTAAAGGCTGTGGGAAAAGGAGCCGCCGACAAAGCCAGTAACATCAAACAAACAAAACGAAGACGCAAATTCTAATGCTATTTAATTAACAGAATTGTTTTGTTTTTTATTTGGAACACGTGTGCCAGTTTTTTTTTTTTTTAATACACGCTAAAGAACTTCAGTATGTTGTTTATCATTATGGGATGCGGTAAACAGATCATATTAAAGGTGGCGCTGGTTTTGAATATGAATTGATACACGTGGGAAAAATAAGTTCAATGTATCCTATGTTGTCACTTCCACTACAGGTGAAAAACATTTATTGCGAATATTTTATTTATTTGGCCATCGTTTGTAAGCTCGTAAGAATAAAATAATGTTCGGTTGACTGTTCTAAGTCTCTCTTTTTTATTTTAAAATACCGTAGAAGTAAATATTCTGGTTTGGAATGGGGTTAAACCAACACAGAAGGGAATCAATGCCAGAACCAGCACAGATAATTCAAAAACAGCAAACGGCTCTATATAATCAAGAGAATCCGGATCCAACTGGATAGTCATCAATCACTGAAAATACTTCATAAAGAAGAAACGTGATTGAAAAAACTGAAAACCAACTAATTCAACATTTAACTACGAGGTTTCGGCCTCCGCCTTCAGCAGCAACATCAGTCTACCTCGCTATTTCTATCACGCTAAAATAAAATAGCGGGTTTTCTGTCGATTTAATATTTTGTCTTCTTCACTAACAGTCGTATAAAAAAATTAAAAATAAATTGAGCAGAATTTAGCCCCGTGGTTGTGGCGCGGTGACGCAGTACGCTCTTACGCAGCGTAGTAATTTGCGGCGAGGACGTGGTTCACGCCTGGCAATCCGCGTAGGCCTGTTTCTGTTAAACTTGTCTTCGTGTCTTCGTAAGTACACCATTTAAAAATCTTATTTTCTTACCACCTAAATAAACCTGTTAGCACGATTCGTTTAAAAATGTAAAAAATAAATAAATATAAAAGCCTACTGCAGAATTTTAAATCCTGCATTTAATACAAAATGGTCGTTTTGCCGTCGTCGATGCTGTTAAATCGAGGTTAGGACTGAATTAAAAAAGCAAAACGCTTTATTTATGTTGCGTGGAATCAAATCTACTGCAGTGTAACATTTATTATTTATATATTTAACAATGTAGTATGTTGAATTTGTTTGTTTTTTTACATTCGGGCATGTCTTTATTAACCTAAAATTAAATGTTTATCTTTTATAAAACCGTAACTTCCTCAAAACACTTTTTTTTTTTTTTAATGAAACAAGATCATTTAACGGGAAGCCGGTAACCGAACAATTATGTGAAATGTTGGTTTTGGGAAGCGAACACAATCCTGTTGAGCAGTTGAAGTTTGACGTACTGTTTTTACAGATTCCAGTTTGAGGAAGATGTCTGCACCCCAAGAAGGAGCCTTCGGGGTGGAAGGACGCGACCCGCTCGGGTGTCATTCTGAGAAGGGTAAGTCGAACCGGAGCTGGCTTTTAATACGATTCAGGATGGGGAAATCTTACCGGGATCATACCAACAAACACCCCTGTAAATGTAGTGGTTGGGAAAACGCGAACAGGTTTGTATTTTTTTTTTACTAGACTAGAGATATCCCCCAAGATAACCCAATGCAGAAATGGGATGTCGCATTGCAAATATATACGGTATATATATTTCAGTTGTTGGTGCTTTCCAATCTACACGCGTTTGAAGTTGGCACCATTAGCCAGTTAACTACCAAGTAAACGTAGTGTGTAGTGTTAGCAAGTCTCAATCAGATGAGACAGCTTTCCAACCCTGGTCCTGGGGACCCCCTGTGTCTTGCTGATTCATTCCAGCTGAGCACTCAATTTACTTAACCCTAAATTGAACTAATAATTAGCTTAATTAGACCTTTTTAATTGGTCTTAAACAGTTGTAGATTTCAAGTTGGCACATTTTAGAAGTAATTTGAAACCTGCAACTTTTTTTTTTTTTTGAGTAGAGAACAATTAAAGGTCTTAAGCCAATTATCAGTTCAATTAAGGGGCTCGGTAAGTAATTGAGAGCTCTGAATGAAAACCAGCAGCCACAGGGGGTCCCCAGGGCTGGGGTTGGGAAGCGCTGCTCTAACCAGTCTCCCCTGCTGGTTTGCAAGATGAAAGTTTGAACCGGATGTCGTATCTATTCTCCCCAGAGGGAACTGACATGTGGGACCCTGATAAACTTCTGCAGTGTCCTTACGATAAGAACCACCAGGTCCGCGGGCTGCGGTTCCCCTATCATCTCATCAAGTGCAGCAAGGTATGGAGGATCTGCTCTCTTCGCAGACCGCACAGTGGCATATTAATTCTGGCAGTCTGACTTCAGCCTGCCCGACCCTTAAACATGACCTAGCTGTTGAGTTGGACTCCACTGGCAGGTAACTCTTACTAAGTGCTGTTAAGTTTTATATTCGTCACACTTTATCAGCCTTTTGTAAAAGGATATTCTCAGCCAGTGATAAGCGCAATATTTCTGTGCAAACGGAAGAGACTTGTGCTATAAACCTTTATAGTTAAAGGCAGATCTCTACTTGATTTACAGATTTTTATACTGGTAAATAGTTTAAGGAAAAACATCTAGCAAATCCGTTTTACTTTTAAATGCACAAATGATTCCTTAATCCTGCCTTTTTAAAGAATGGATTTACTTTATATATAAATAATTCTCTCAACCGAACACTATTCTCCCCCTCTTGTTTCAGAACCACCCAAAGCTGGCCCAGGAACTCAAGACTTGCCCTTTCAATGCCCGTCACCTGCTCCCCAGAAACGAGCTGAGTCACCACATCGCCAACTGCGTGGACCGGCGCATCATCAGCGACGACAGCTGTGAGATGTGGAGTCACTTACTAAAGCCATGTATTAAATGGACAGCCCAGTGGTGTAACTTTGGTTTCAAAAGTGGTGGGGCATGTAGTAATAAATAAATTAGTTTTTCAGTCAGATTGGCGCATTTTGAATGGGGGTGCTTCACAGCCACTCTACCACAACTGGATGCCGATGTTCAAATAGAAAATGTTTTTATAGCGTTGAGATCGTAGACCTCAGAAATGGTGTCACGATTGAAAAATGTCACAATGGAAAAACAACTCGTAGAACCAGTTTTTTTTTTTTTTTTACAACCGGGTTCAGCTTTCTCCTGTGCTTGAGATTACCCATAATGCACTGTGCTCCACCGCTGCCTCCATTGATTGGCATTTCTGCTGGGTCCCAGTGAAGACTTCCATACTGACTAGCGATTTATACAAAAACTGAAGTTTTAGTACTGCTGCAATGTGAAGGGTACATTTCCCCGTCAATCGGGTTACATTAATCCTGCTGTACAGGTGTTCCAAATGCTCGGACAGCAAGTCAAACGCTACTGTCTGTCTCTCTGATTTGGGCCAGGCGCCAATAGTTTTGCTTTGACATGAAGTCACGATTCACGCACTTTAGTGTCGCTGACGGGTTTTCTTTTCCAGTGGTCGGGAACGCTCATGCTAAGAAGTGGCAAGTGCCCTTAAGCACATGGAAAAACCCAAACTGTGAAGAGGACTGGGATGAAGGTAGGGGGGGTCATGCGGAGTTCGGTTTTCTGGAAGCCCCCTGTTTCACATCTGTTGGGGGTGGGGGGGAGCATTTTGGACCACTTATTTAAGAAAACATTTGTTCAATGCAATTGCTTTGCTGTCTTTTTTAAGAATCGTTTTTTCTTCCCTCTGCAGAAGTGGATAACTCCTCCTGCAAGCCGTTTGTTTGGGGTATTGATACAGTTTCAATCCTAGAAAGCAAGTACGTGTCTCCCGATGTTACACTGGGGGTGGGTGGGGTTAAACTAGATGCTGTGCACTGTAGAGACTGCAATGCAAGGGTGGTGATCCGTTAATACATCCCCTCAAAGGGACTGTGATAAGCAGAGCTAACTTTAACAGGAGGTGAGTTTTAGTTTTTATTCACTTTGTCTGCAGGGCCAGGTACTTCTGAGTAGTGGGAGAACAAACACAGAGACTTAAATAGTCCAGACTCAAAATTGAATACAACAGTAAAATTCTGAACATTTACTGTATAGCTGAAAGTGTGTGTAATATCAAGTGTATGTCTAATTTATCTGCAAACGCTAGTCTGCCGTACTGCATTTAATTGTGTTGCTTTGGTGTGTCGGAACGTTTCGCTGCTGTACAGAATTGCTTATATAGGAGCTCCCATTTCCATGCCTGTCGGACTTCTGTAGTCCTTTTTCATTTTGAGTTTGGAAATCTGTTTGGTAAGCTGGCTGATTTTTATGATTTAAGCAGAGTTTTAATAACCCAAAGTGTCTTTCACAGGCCTGAGGCTAACGCAAGCAGCAGCTTGCCAGCAGGACTGCGGGTGCCTCGAACCCTACCCTGGAAGAACTGTAAGTGTCTGTTTAACACCATACACGGTTCAGTCTTCTCTGGGTATTCCTGAGGGAGCGTTGCATTGGCTCTGGCTCTCCTGCAGAGGAGGGAGGCTAAACCACTGGTGTTACTGACCCCTACTGGCCCAGTGAGCTCATAGCAGCCTTCAGTTACCAGTAGCTTGCTGACATCTGCTGTAGAGCTCCTGTGTGTGAAGAGATTGATTATGGTGCTCATTGACATGTCGATTTGTCCTGAGCTGTTGTGGGGGATTTGCTGCTTCGAGAGCACGTAATTGGATATTCTACATTTGGGGAGAAAAAGGGGGTCAAATAACCGGGCACTCGGACAAGAATTCATATTGCCTCTTTTCAATGCAGTGCAGCTCATAGAAAATGTACTATTCTAAACATTCTATATGCTTTCTTTTTGTATTTTCTTTTATAGGAGAGTTTTCTCTGGAAACAGCTGTTGGCCGTTCCCATCTAGTGTGTTTTATTGTGTTTTTTTATTATTAGAAATTGTCTTGGATTTATGGTAGGTTAAGTAGCTGAACTAAACAACTCTACTCTGAGAATTATCATTTTAAATAAATCACTGGTTTGAACATATTGGTGTGTGTGTGGTGTGCCTTTCTTTATTATATGACAGGCTTCCAAATCCACATTCGTGTCTCTTCGCTTCATCAAACAGTACCCGCAGACCTTACCCCCTTTTTTTGTGAGCAGAGGACACCCTGGCCGACCTAAGCCCTCCCCACCCGGGCGACGCTCTGCCAATTGGGCGCCGCCCCCTGGGAGCTCCCGTCCACGGTCAGCAGTGGAATAGACTGGACTCGAACCGGCGACCTCCAGGCTATAGGGTGCATCCTGCACTCCACGCGGAGCGCCTTTACTGGATACGCCACTCGGGGAGCCCCCTAAGAGTAGTCATTTAAAAAAAAATATCTGCATATTCCAGATTTGAAGTATACACCTGAACCAAAAACCTTTTACATAAAGGGAGGGACCAGTGATCATGTTGGTGCTCTGAAGAGGGAATGCATTAACAGCACTGTGTGGTATTGTAACATAGTCAGTAGTTTATTACTATCCAGGGCAGACAGTGCTAAACGTTGAAGCGTTAGTTGACAAAATGCATGTGGATCGGATGCAGAGTAATCAATCAGAGTTCTGCTGGGAGATTCACTGGTGCCTCATTCCTTTAACCTCTGCAAGTCTGGGTAGCAAGAAGTGTTTTTTTTATTAAAATACAGATTATTTTTCACATGGCTAGCTGCTTTATTAATGGAGGAGCTGCTGTTGGATTGGGTGAGGCAGGAAAACCCTGTTCTACCAGTTTGGTTTTGACAAGAACAAAACTCCCTTTTGCAAAAGCTCATTTGATCATACAGCTACTGGGTAGTTAACACTGCTTTAGTGAGATCACTGAACTCTAGTTCCTGTTCTTAACATAGTTCTAGTTTCACTGGAACTGCAGACATTCCCCCACCCCCACCCCTAGGGATTGGCTATTCCGGTCATGTGACCTAGACACAAAACGGGAGCTGTCAATACAGTGGAGCAGCAGAAGGGAAGATGACTCTGGGCTGAAAGTAAGTAAAGTGATCTTACTCTTTGTGTGTGTGGTTTGTATAAATGGTGCAGCGCTTCAGATTTTTGCTGAGTTGAGTGCGCAGCAATGAGGGATAGTCTGGTACTGGGCTTGTGGTGAGGGTATGTGGGATTTGTGTGTAGGAAGTAACTTACACAATGCAGGCATTTTGAAAAGTCCTTCGGCAACTTTTGCTTTCATGGCAGTTGGCAGTGATCTAAGATGAGCAAATAAAAGCATTTGAAGGGCTGTATAAACAACAACGTTTAGACTTAACAAAATTGGAGCAAGTTACCATAACAATATAGTTAGAGAGAATTAACATAGCAGGTAGATGCCGGTCCAAAAAAAAAAGTAGCCTGTCCTCAAATAAAGACTTCTGGCGCTTAAATGTTTGCATAGATAAATGAAATATAAAAATTGAGAAACTGAAACTGTCTCCCTAGACAGGAAGAAGGTATTGCCAAGTCGGTGGTTTCCTTTTTTGAGCCACTTCTCGGTGTTTATGAATCACACAGCCGCCGAGGATGGAGTTTCATTTTCCAGTTAGAACGAGTCTTCTTCACCCTGCAGTGGACTGTTCTGTGTTTTGCAGATTGCAAACCTGACGGAGTATTCTGTAATGTATAAAAGACTTGCTTTCGGGTTACTGCTATCGTATTAGCAACAGATGTTTTGTGTCTCTTGTGCTGCAGTAGGCTTGTCTCTGAAAAAGGGAAGGTTGTCTCAGTAGAGAGTTCAGAGTGAGACTGTGTGATGTGACACCTGCTTCCTTTTCTCATTTAACCCCTCCATGCCCAGTGTTCATTCATCAAAAACCATTTGCAAGACCCCTTTAATACACACTAAAAGCATCCCAGCTTGAGAGCCCTCTCAATATGCTGGGATTGTAATAAAATATAAATGATTAAATAGTTTGGAAGTCAGTATGTGATGCATGTTTTGTCACCTTGTCTCATGTTCTATGCGCGTGATTACATCTATACAAAGCATAAGATATTCTAGGACTCTGACAGATCCTTAATGTAGAATGAACATTCAGCTGAAGAGCCAGCTCTGTAGTGGAGAGGTCTTATACTGGTGTCTGTATTATTAACTCATCAGCCGCTAGGAGGAGATTCCTTACAAAATGAATAAATTATATCATTTTTTTTTTTTTTTTTTTTTTAGTAGTTTTCAGTTTCTCAGGAGTAAAAGTTTGTCGGTCCCTCTCTATCAATACTAACAGAAACCTCAAATTTTGCAACCAGGGCTTTGAAAAATACCTACTCATAACACTTCTCGTTGAATGTACAGTAGTGTGCAAATTTATTAAAACCACTTTGCTTTAATTGGGCATCTTAAACAACTTCTAAAAAAAGTCTCCTGCATTTTACTATTTGTGGCTCTCTTAGTTTTTCTCTTACATGTGTGATCTATTAAAGTCCTCGATTTTAAAATTACTAATTTGCCTGTTTTTACATTTTCCAAGGTTCAGTTCCGGTGGTTTTGATTTCATAGGCACAACAAATGAACACCACAGAAGCGATGCGGTGTTGTATTACCTGCACGCTGCTGTAGGTGTCATTTCCAGTGTTAGTGCATTCTGCACTGTCGAGTGTTTAACAGCTCCGGACGGTGTCTCCTCCTCTCCAGCGCTGAGAAGATGGAGCAGGCCTTCGTGCAGCTGCAGGAGCAGTTCTTCAGACTGCGGGCGCTGTGCATCAGACAAGCAGAGATGCTGGACAGACTGACAGCCAGGCAGGGCTTCCCAAACGGTAAGAATTCACCTCGCTGTGCCTGGGACAGACTCCCAACACTGCCGAGCTGCTCTTCCAGCGATGGCCTCCCCTCCCTCTGCAAGCAGGGCTCAATGTGGAGAATGGGTAGTAAAGCACTGTGCTGTTCCAGTGATACCCTCCCCTCCCTCTGCAAGCAGGTCTCAGTGTGGAGAATGGGTAGTAAAGCACTGTGCTGTTCCAGCGATGGATCTCCCCTCCCTCTGCAAGCAGGTCTCAGTGTGGAGAATGGGTAGTAGAGCACTGTGCTGTTCCAGCGATGGCCTCCCCTCCCTCTGCAAGCAGGACTCGGTGTGGAGAATGGGTAGTAAAGCACTGTGCTGTTCCAGTGATACCCTCCCCTCCCTCTGCAAGCAGGACTCAGTGTGGAGAATGGGTAGTAAAGCACTGTGCTGTTCCAGCGACGGCCTCCCCTCCCTCTGCATGCAGGTTCATGCAGGTCTTGTTCTGGTGCTTTGTGATGGTCCGCTATGAAAGGCGCTATATAAAATAGATTATAAAAGTTTACAGTGGTGTTTTTGCAGTTCCTCCCCCCCCATGCTTTTTCCATGGTTGAATGATTTGTTTACCAGGCTATTAATATGCTTTTCCATACCCCACTTTTCTTTACTATGCTTTCACTGTGCTTGATAACACTGCTATGCTTTTACTGTGGGGAAACTTAAAGGTTAAGGGTTAGTTTACCATGGTTTGTGTTTCAATATGCTTTACCATACCTCCCTGTGCTTTACAATGCTTTGCTACGCTTCACCGTGCTTTCGCTGTGCTTCATTACACTGTGCTGTGATTTTACTGTGGTAATGTTTTATAAGGGAAATAGTGGAGGGCGCTGTCAAATCAGAGTGCAGGTTGATCAAATGAACCTGACGCTTTCTCGTCTGTGGCAGACGCTGGCATGCCGGTCTCGATGCCCATTCAGTGCACCGAAGGAGACCGGAACCGCTCCGAAGGGCCCTTCAGGAATCGGGAGCCGCTGCCGACGCCGGGCCAGGTGGAGAAGCCCCCCAACCCCGCTGGAGACCACCGCCGGGGCAACTACAACGTCAAATACCCCCCCGGCACGGACGATTACGACGTCCTAGCCAACGGGCTGGAAGGGATGCAGATCCACTGCCTGGCCAGGAAAACGGGAAACAAAAAAGATTTTCCGGCTCATCCTCTTCATCATCATCGTCATCATCATCTGTTAGGTGGTGCTGATTCTGACCGGAAAACCGCTTCACCGCCCCCTGCTGGCGCCAATGGGGTACTGCAGGCTGGTCGGCAGACGGGTGTGAATCATGTGGCGTGTCCTGGAGGCCTTTATAGACCAGAGGAGGCAGCTTGTGGTTCAGAAACGGTCTGTAAAAAAGACTGGCTGGAGCCAGAACTGGAGCAGAGAGGCCATTTCGAGGTATGTATTTTAAATGTGATGTAACAATAGAAACCAGAGGCTCTGGGGTCTGGGAACAGTTTCAAGATTTATCAATTCAATTTCAATTTCTCTCCGCACGAGTGCAGAATATGGAAGCCAGACAAAGCTGCCTGGTGTTTACAAGAGCCTTTGACTGTGGTGCTGGTTCTGTGTTGGGATGTTCAGATGACTGGAGCCCCTTTCTGTTTTCCTGTAGATGCCGTGGACGCCGGGGTGTCAGCTGGACAGCGAGGCGCTGCAGCTCGGGGGGATCCTCCTCTCCAACGTCACCCTGAACTCTCAGGTCTGCGAGTTCTGCCAAGCAGTGTTCCCCAGCGAGACCACCACGAGGGGGGAGTACCTGCGGCACATCACCGCACACATCACATAGAGACCTGAGACCTCTACTGCACACATCACCTAGAGACTAGTACTGCATGTATTACCATGTAGCTGTGTAGAGTGTCTGGATCTGTCCTGACATTAAAAGGTGTTTTTTTTTTTTTTTTTTTTTAATCCCTTTTAAGCAGCTTTCATTGCAGAATATCCTGTCATCTAACATGTACTGTCTCGGCACTGATACCCTGTAGCTGTGCGTGGAGCAGCATCATGTCCTCGCTGTCATTTAAGGAAGCTAATAAACTAACCCATTCACTAAATCTTGCCTGGAATGCAGTGGTGTTTTTGAAGACCTCGAGAAAGACTTCTAATCAAAATGTTTGCATAGAATTGTATCCCTTTTTACTTTTAGAATGGGCAGATTACTGCCAGTAGGATTTCTGCTGGCCCTGCTTGCAGCCAGCAGTATCATTCTTTCTAGAACGACATGTTTCTATAATCTTAAAGCCAATAACACATAAATATATCTCTTTCTTAAGCCCTGATGTTAATCAGCTTCCAGCCCAATTACTGGCAACAAGAAACCCCAATAGGCTCCTGCCAATAAACAACTAACTGTCCCTATAGACCCTCCATTTAGCATTACTAGTACCACATGTACTACCATTATTTTATGGTACTGTGATGCAAACACGTGGATGACGTGAACAGCAGCGTGTCTGAACATGCATTATTTAAGCAGTACTGTATCGGATTTCATGCTCTCGGTTTGTGTCGCTGTCTGCAGATCTTGTATGATGTTCGCTGGCATACCGAGCGGTGGTTCTTGCTGTTGGTTGAAGGTTGTGTTTTTTGGCAAGTCTGTGTTAATGCGAGGGTGAGTTAAGGAGCTGCTCTTCGGTCCTAGTTGCCCGTCATGGACATATGCAATGCAGGCTAACCAAAACGACTTTATTGGTAAGCACCAGCCTGCAAAACTCAAACTGCATCCCAAGGGGCAGATCAAAGGATGGCTCTGGCTCTTCTCTGTACCTTTTTAAGGTACAAGGGGATACGTGTCCCACAGATTGAAACGACGCTGGCTTTATTTCTGCAATGAGGTGCGCCAAACAACAGGGGTTTGAAATGTACCGTCAGGTGCGTCCAAATGGTCAGTTTCCTCCTCGCGATGCTTGAGTCTCTCTCCGATGTATTTTAAGAAGAAACAGTTTGAACAAGCGCTCAATTCCTTGGCTACCTCAAGGGGTTAAGACACTTTGACAGACACAGTATTTATCTCTCTATGGCAGGCTTTCAGAATGGAAGAACAGCTCCTGAATTCAGACCAAAACATCTTCACACAACCCTATCAAAACTAAATACAGTATATGAGTAACTGCAAACATCATTAAGATAAAGGGACACTTTATATAACCTGCTGCTCTCTGTTAAGGTCAATCAGGATGCACAAGGAATTGTTTTATAAACCAGACTGCTTGGATTGATTCTCCCTGGCTGCCGATCGGAGCCTAGCAGTGCTTCAGCCTTCTCAGTTTTAATGGCTTTGTTAGCAGATGGGAAGCATCCTGATTTTTGTATTCCAAAAATATTGTATTCCAGTATGTGTGGTGCTGTAACTGCTTTGGCAATGCTGCTGATGTTAGTCATGCCAATAAAGCACCTTTGAGTTTGAATACTGTCTATAGTTGATGTGATGCAGCCATGTGGCTTGCATCTGCTTGGATCAGAGGGAAGTGGAGTCAGATTACAATTGGCTATGCTGTTTAGATATTCTTACGTAACTATATATATATATATATATATATATATATATATGTTATTATAGAGATAAAGATTAGGTGCAATCTAATTTTCACCGACCCAGGGTCGTGGAGTGGAGATCTGTATGTATTTATTGCTCCCTATACAATATTCTACAGGGATTTGTGAACAAGATTTCTCTTTTGGAAGTATAGGGATCTGGTCATCTTCAAGGTGATTGCTCACAACACATGAATTCCATGAATCTGGCCTGTCATTTCAATTCCATTTCTATAGGTCTGTGTAGGTGTGCAGCTTTGAATGTAATAGTGGTATGAAAAAGCATGTGTTTTCATTTTGCAATACCTGATCCCCAGTCCCAAACTTCCACACGTTCCCTCCTGTGAGGTACTACTGTCCTGTATGCTGCATGCGCCTCCCAGCTGTGTCATTTAAAAAAAAAAATGCATTCTATTTAATATGTGTACATACACCATGCATTTATTGTCTTTTGAAATTTAATTTAAAAAAATAAATCACAAAAAAAAGCCCAGCGCAGACTATGTTTAATGGTTTTAAGTTAAACTAAATAAAAACAATAACAGAGTTAGTAAAAAAAAAACAAAAAAAAAACACCACCACCACACTGAATACTAAATACATGGAAACTTTTTTATTTTGTTTAAACAAATTGAGTTCACCTGCCCATCGGAACACTGGGTGCATCGTTCAATACCTGACTCAATTTTAATAACCGGCAGTGGCGTGGCTCCTGACGGCCCCCTGTCCTCCTATTGGGCGGCGGGCTAGTGATGCTCCGACACCCCCCCGAATACACGGTCAGAGCCGCACACGCAGCGCTGTGTTACCGCCTCAGCTGCGCTGGACCGCCGGAGTCTGTTGCCAGCCAAACACACTGTAGCACAGCGGCAGTGGCGATACTGTTGTGGCGGATGCTGAATACTGTACTTGGGGGAAAAAAAAGGCTGACCAGAACGGATTGACCCTCGACTCCGGTTCGGAAGAAGGCTAGAAACAACAGCACGTACAATTCAGCAATGCCTGCCGGAAGCAACGACCCCGAATGCATTTTGAGCTACCAGGTACCAATTATATATATTTTTACTATGCGTGTTTATTATTTACAGCAAATATTAACGTGCCTGTATGCTGTCCAGACGTTTCAAACACCCATACCGCCTGCCTGCCTGCCTGCCTGCCTGTTGGTTGAGACGCTAAGCAAATTTTTTGAATTTAATTCAGCCTTGAATCATTATTTGACGGTGTAATAACGGCCTTCTAACGTTATTCAAGATTATCCGTATTATTACAGTGCAATGCGAGGGCTAGTAGTTGTATTGTGGGCTTCTCTCTTTCCATACTGCTGCTAGACTCGAGTGTTTAGGTCTGCGGTAGTCATTTGCAACGCATCTTGTCACTGACAGGTGAAACCAAGGACAGTAATTAATTTGCATAGTGCCACACGTGTGCGTGTGCGTGTGCGTGTGCGTGTGCGAGTGCATTGTTCTGACACGTGCATGCTTCTGGTACCGTTGCGCTTGCGTGTATTTTATTTCGTCTCTCCAATATTAGTAACTCTGTCTCAAATGATAGCCTAGGATACATGTTGGTAACAATTGTGGTTTATATGCGTTTATTTATTTATATAGACATTTACCTCGAGTTCCCAAACAAACTGGACCCCCTTCTGTTCTTCTGAAGGATTGAAAGAGCTTTGCCATGTGTTTATTCCTTAAGGAGAACTGCATGTTTCTTTATTTTTGGTTACTGTCTGTGACCTTGAGAAATGTTTTCATGCAGAGCTCGATGCAACGTTGCAGCGAAAAGAATACCGTTTTAGGGTTTTTTTTTTTATATAAATATGAAAGGAATAATTTACCCTGGCCTCTATATACCCGTACACTTTTACACGTCATTTAGTGTTTTAAAATGATTATAGTCTATCGCTCTGTCCATGCTTGGTTGTAACACAGACTCTGATATTAAGAGCCACGTCGGACAGTGCATACCGGCTGTAGTTTATTCTGCACACGTTTTAATTAATCAGATGTCTGTCATCAGTGCGGTGCTGGTTTGTTTTGATATCGATCTAAAGATCATCAATGCCGCACTGACATCAATGCGCGCTGTGTACCTGCTTTGAGTTGCGATTGCCTGTAGCGTTCGTTACCGTAGTTACCATGGAACCTCAGTCACTTACTAGTGGGGGGGTCTCAATAATAATAATAATAATAATAATAATAATAATACAGTGTTTGGTAAGTTTACAATAAATGTACAATTACTGTCCGTAGGTAATTAATTGGTAGAGGTGCAGAAAGACGCTTTTCAGCGAAGGGCCTGCTGAGAGAATTCAAACACTGAGCTGAAGATTTTAATCAACTCTCTTAATTACGGTTAGGGTGAAGGTAACGGCTCAGAGAGAGCGTTTCATGTGCTCCAAAGAATGTATCGCAGTTTTACACTGGCCCGTCTTTCTGCACCTATGCCGGATGTTTTAAACAAAGAAACTGGAGAATGTTTTTCATGAGCTGTTACTGAACTTGCTAAGAATGCTGGCTGTTCGGAAGCAAATATCACCTCCTGCTGCTGCAAGTAGTTTGGCTGTGCTGGCAGACTTGGGACCCCAGCTTGATCCTGGAGCTTCTCTTTTTTGGGGGGGAATGTACACAAACTGCACTGTCAACAAGTTCTGCTTTGTGCTGCAGTGGAATGCACAGAAGGGTGAACAGAGAGACAGAGAGAGAGAGAGAGAGAGAGAGAGAGCTGTAAAAGCCGATTCTTTTTTAGCTGTGGTTTTTTAGTTGAGGAACCAAGCCCAGAAGTTTAGCAAAGCAGTGTGTCTTATTTATCACATGTGGTGGAACAGACTCCTGCTTTCAGTTTGCATTGTGTGTGTGTGTGTGTGTGGGAGGGGCATTCCTACTGTTTAACTTGAGTAACAATGACTGATGCATATGTTAATAGACCTGACATTAATAGAGTTAGCATCTAATCTGCTTTATTGTTTAACTCAGTAGCAGCAATTCAAGATGTAAGTGCGCTTTCTCTGTCTCTCTCTCTCTCTCCTCTCTCTTTATCTCTGTTGACAAAAGCATCTGTTTTATGACAAACAAATACCAGTCTTGGACGGCTGTACGTGGGCAGCTGCTATGAAAGCAAAGCACATGCATATTCAGCTTAGCTGTTGTTACCTCTGACCTGAGCATAGAATGGTTTAATCAGGGGCAGTGGATTAATGACAGTGCTGTAGAATTGAAGGTGGGAGGGCAGGGTGCATTTTAAATAGTAGACAGATACCTTTTGCATCCCTGTATAAAAGCCAACATGTTGGTAGCATGCATTCCTTGCCATACGAACCCTCGGAACTGAAAAACCAGAAAGGATACAGTTTTCTTAAGCCTGTGCTAGGCGATGCTTGCTGCAAGGTTTTTTAAATTGCCTGTCAGATCTGCTGTCTTGCCCATCATGACTGAAACGGGCTCCGAGTTACACAATCCAGACTCTCCCAGGACTCGCATCATTTGCATGGCAAATCAGTGGATAATGTGCTGCTATACACACCCTACTCAAAGTCAGTGGAAAAAATCATTTTGCTCCACAATGCTCTTCCTCAAGATAGGGTTAGAAACGAGTCCAACTTAACTCCCCTTCTTTTAGGTAGAGTGAAACCACCAGGGGAGGTACCAGGAATGAAAGCTGTTGGACCCCCTGCTAAATCAAAATGATCGCACTCCCCACAGCTTGAATAGGTCTCTGAGTCTGTAGGGTTTAATATTAGGAGCTGTTCCTGCAGCTATAGGGCAGGAACAGCTTATTAAACAAGGCATGTACTTTATTGAGTTGTGAAACCCAGGGCTGGCTTGCTGACCCCTTTCTGTTCACATCGGTAACCCTTTTCTCAGCTTCATCGGAGCCAGGAGAGGAGCTAGACAGACAGGCAGGCAGGGAGACAGGCAGGCAGACAGGCAGGCAGGCAGGCAGGCAGACAGGCAGGCAGGCAGGCAGACAGGCAGGCAGGCAGGCAGGCAGGCAGGCAGACAGGCAGGCAGGCAGGCAGGCAGGCAGGCAGGCAGGCAGACAGGCAGACAGGCAGGCAGGCTCCATTGTTCAGTCCCCTGTGACTGTCTGTAACACAAGCCGCTCCGTGCATTTTATAATTCTAAGTTAAAACAAAAAGCTTGCATCACAGCTGAGTATGTGGGTCACTGTGGATGGGGGAGCTGCCAGTGCTGTGTCCTGCAGGTCAGTGCATGGTCTTCGTTGTGCAGAATTTTCTGTGTGTAATGCACTCATTTTGAAGTTATATTTTGTAACGGGAGGGAGGCTGGCTGTGAACCGGCGACTTGGCACACCGAAAGCAAGAGTCTTAACCGCTGTGCAAAAGAGCCGGGCTCATCTGCATTCTGGGTTTTAGAGCTTTTTAACATCGTCTGTTACGCTTTTCCCATGATTATACCACACATTTAACATAGTGTGCCTGGACGATCTCCCGTCTCGTTCTTGGTTAATCGGAGCAGAAGTTTAATGTGATGATGCTGATAAGATATCCATGGCAAATATTTGACCAGCTGCCCTTTTTTAAGTCCGTTGCCTGCGATGGCTCTGTTTATCCATGCATGTCGAAGTGTACCTTTTAAAAAAAGGTACGAAAAAGGAGCCCCCAATTAGTCACGGCTCCCGACTTGAAGGCCAGCGGGTGTAAATTACATTTCCATTTAACATTTAATGGGATCTAATCTGAAGCACAGAAGGTCACTGAAACAGCGTTGAAAGAGAGCAACGCAGTGAGCTCCACAGTCACGGTTCTCTTACCATTAAGCTAAAATGTTCCACTTAGTCTAAACAACACGCATCCTGCCCTCACACTGTGAAATCCCTGGCAGCCGCGATCCTGCAGTCTGTGAGATCACAGAGATTGCTTCTGCTTTCTCACTGTTGTTGCTGAATAGTTGCACAACTTTCTTACACTCTCCAGGATTATAGGAATTGGCCGGGTTTCCAGTCTCATTCCCAATGCCTTTTTAAAATCAATTCCAATAGTGTGGAAGAGACTCTGCTATGTGTGGTTTTTATTTTATTCTCATGTTTTGAAAAGATTATGAACTGTCGCAACACTGCCGGCTTGCGTTGCAATTGAAAGGTATGTTTCTACTGCTCAGCCAGGGCGAGCTGAGAGTATAAGATGGACTCCCTTGGGAGGTAGATATCATTGGAGGAGATGGAGGTTGACTGTCGTCAAACCATTTTACTCCACGCTGTACATTCCTGTAAAGCTCAGGGAACACGAAGCTACTTTGTTGCTTGCAACTTGGTTTCAGTCCACTGCACGGCACACCAGGGGAGACTTGGGAGTCAGATACAGCAAAGCCTCAAACTAGGTCTCCTGGAACCAGGTTTCAAGCCGCTGTTCCTGCAAACGTGGCTTCGTGTTCCCTCAGCTTTAGAAACGCAATAATTAATCCAGGTTCAAACAGTGATGCCCATAAAGACAGCATTGTGCATTGATGATGGCAGTTCTTACTCTATAGCATTCCTTTCTTATGCATACATGTGTTCCAGTAACAGGGAGGAGATTAAATAATGCAGCCCAAAATACAATGCCCCCCTTTCATGTGGAGGCATTGGGATGCCTCCCACAGCGTTCCACGCCTATCTCCTCTGAACACGCAAATCCCAAATCCTCCCTGCATTTGAATAAGAGGAGCCCCGCCCCTGAACGTATGGATTTAAATATGCTAATGTTCTGTTTCAGGGATAGTTTCCATTGCCTCATCCAGCAGCAGGGAGCAGCTGCTGTGCTGGGGCTGGGTTTTCAAGGGCACTTCAGAGAGGAGAGAGAAAGGGAGAGGAGAAAGGGGGTGGGAAAGGAAGATAGGGGAGGGTGGAGTGGAAATGTTCTACGGCAGTAGAAGTTGCAATGGCGGTTGATTTGGTTCTCGGTTGTAAAGGCGAGGGAAGGACAGCTTTTCTTGTTTTGAATTCCAACACATTGATGAATGGATTTACTTAGTACCTGCCGTTTTTATTTTTAAAATTGCGAGTCAGAGTATCGGACACACCCCTACTGATTCGATCCTTATTTGCAATGCTGACTAACTATTCCTGCAAACATTGCTTCTGCAAAAAAAGTCCTTGAGGGGTGTCCAATCACAGTCCTGGAGGGCCGTTCCACTCCAGGTTTAGCAGGACAGATGAGATAATGAGCGACTTCAGGGTCTGGATGGAGGTTTTAACTGGTTCAGTTAAACCATCTAGAGCAGGGTTTGGATCAAAGCCCTGGAACCCATTTTAGCCCATCCTTGATGCAAAGCATTGCATAGAAAGGATCATAATTGCTTCCTTATTTCTTATGATTTAGAGGTTTTCTTTTGCTGTTTTTTAAGCTGTCAAGGTACAACTGTTCTCTGTTCTCTTGGCAGGAAACAGGGGCACCAACACAAGTGTGGCCTGAAGGCCCTGTTATTATTCACACAGCGAGAGTGAGTCACTCTGTCGTTTTAAAGCTGCAAACAACCCTCCCACACTTTTCTCCTGTGAACGGGCAATAAAATGCAGATTGGAAACTACAGTAGCTACTCAACCTGACAGCTAAACCACTAATCATTATATAACCTAAAATAGCATGGGTACCATTTCAGAAGATGGGATGGGCATGTCATCAAACAGACGATTCTAATGCTAGTGTCTTCATCTGAGTCATTCAGAGGAAAACTAGCAGACCAGTGTTTGGGATAATGCCTTTGTCATTGTAATAGAAATAAAATGCATTTTTTTATTGAGTATATGAGGTCCTACACATGTACCAGACGTCCCAGGAAAAATTGGGATTGTCTCCATTTTAAACAGCACATTGCTGTTTTGTGTTCACGTGTGTGCATACAGCACACGTGTGCACACATGGTAGTTAATTTAGTATTTTGTTATTTTTTTCTTTCATGGTTTTTGTTTTGTTATTGAGCGAGACTCTGAGACTTGCTCCTTGCTGTGTTTGATTGATCTGGGAGCAGCTGGGGATTGGACAGCTGCATTTGTATTGATTTTAATAGACAGGTAGGAACCACTGTTAAAAAAAAAAAAACGATCGCATTTTTGTTCCTGCATCTGGCGTTGACAGAGCGGACGTGTGTGTGTGTCTGACAGCCCTGTCGTGAACACCTGTCTCTGCAGCGGTGAAGGGGTCTGATCTGTATTGTTTGCTGCACGTGTTTTGAACAGGCATCATTAGAAACAGCCAATGTAAAGAAGGGGTGGTCAGTCGTGGTCCTGGGGGGCTGTCTTTGTTCCCACCCTGCTCTAAATTATTTAATCGAACCAATTAAATCTCCATCCAGACCCTGAACTTGTTTGTTATATTTCAGGAGAGTGGTTACCCACCCCTGGGTAAAGTCTCCCTTGGCAGCCACTGATTCAGCACGCCTGGGAAGAAAGCCAACACTTCCAGCTGAGACGTTTGCCATTACATTTTAGTTTCTGAAATGACGTGTAGTCTGCAATGTGTTTGAATAGCCTCTTTCTGCACCAGCCTGTTAGTTACACATAGTAAAGGCTTGTACTGGAGTCTGGAGATGGTTGCGCAATGTGGCCAGCTGGAGCTGGGAAAAAATTCAACTCTGGCAACCAGTCTCCCTTCAATCGCAGTCGAGAGACCAGAAATCACCCCCAGCGACTGCCGTGCGATTTAAAATGTGAACCTGCCTGTAAGCGTCCGTTTTTTAATTTGATACCGTTCGTTATGACACCAGTCATCTGTGCAGCCTTTCGGTACTCTTGTTGGATTTTAACTTCCTTTTTGAATGATTGCTTGCAGTCAGGTTCAGTGAGCGCCGTTTGAAGGCTTCGTTGGCAAACCGTCTACTGCACAGTACGCTGCTCCAAAAGTGTGGTCTCCTGCCGAGCTTTGAAAACTCAAACTTAAACACTATCTCTTCCCTGCAGCGTCTGCTTGTTAATTTGGTGGCAAATATTCTGCAGCAAACTGTCATCTGTGTTGATGTTTTCTTATCAGAAATTTGACAATTTGTTTGGGCATAGCAATGACAATGTCTCTCGCTCTCTCGCTCTCTCGCTCTCTAACAGCCTGCTTAGGCCTCTACTCAACAGTCAAAGCCACTTTGTACTGTAATGGTACACAAGGTCAGATTTGACTGACCAAGAGCAGTAAACAAGACCAGATAGTCTTTCTCCAACCCTAGACAAAAACATCAACTGTTGGAGCCTCAAATATTTCTTTTTCTACCACAGACACTTGGAGCAGCTGTTTTGATGTCCGTTTAGTAATTCGCTGCTAGATTCCTGCGCCTGGGTTAAATTGCTTTCTTGTCGGTTATATTTCTGACATCCTTAACTCTCGTTCTGTCTGGCTTCATGGCCTTTAGCTGCATCAGCCACGCCTCAGAGGGCAAATGTTCCATCGGCATTGAAATTTTATAATTAAGTAGTAAAAAGGCATGCAGACAATGTTGGCTCCAGTTATTTAGCATCTTTATCATTTAAAATAATTAGCTAATGGCTGGAAAGTGCCCTGAATGTTCTCGTTCTTACTGGTCTATGATCTGCTGTTCACTTCTCTGCAACGGGAAAAGCAATCTGCTTCTCCTTAAAGAGTAAGTAGTGGGGTTCTGAAAAATCTAGCGTTATACGTCCCCACGTGTTGCTACAACTGTTTAAATAACGTACCTGACATTTTTCTTTTCATTGGTAACATCCTGCCATCTTTTTACATTTATAACTTTAAAGTCTGTTTCAAAGCTCTTTTCACAATGGCCGCTCTAGTGCACTGATAGTGTCAGGATTATTACCCACATTGCCAAACGGGTAACACAGCAGTAATGATCCATGATGTGTTACAGAATAGAAAAGCCAGAGCACTTGTTATGTTTTTTAATAAAAAAAAATATCGCTCTTCCTGCAGTGATTTAGAGGACAGATCTCAACCCCAATGCACTAGAGCAGCCATTTTGAAAAAGAGCTTTGAAACAGACTTTGCCACATTGGCACACGCTCATCGTAGCTGGCGGCTGCTTCAAGTCTGCTCAGATCTCCGCCTCTTAGAGGGTGGTGGAGAGCAGTTCTGAAGGGTGGGATCTAAACAGTAAAGGGGTCCTTCTCTCCAGCATCGTGCCCTAAAGCCACCAAGCGAGGTGCTAGTCTGCTTCCAAGCACTTCCCCCCTCACGCAGTGTAACTTCGGTACCTGGCAACAGAGCTATCGTCAGGGGAAACTTGGCACAGCATGTTGTTTTTTTTAATGCTGTAGTTGGCTTGGGGAGGCAGGGCATGTTTGCTGGAGCAGAGCGGTGATGTAGGTGCTATGTGGAGAACGCAGATACAGTAGAGGTCAGAGAGATGGAATCCCAGATAGTTCCTGGGAAACGGGAAATAAACTGGGAAGCATTTACCCTCAGTAAATGACTTGTCCCTGTTTACCTCATGCATGCGTGCTGTTTTAATACAGTTCCTAATGCCCAATTTATGCATGATTTAAGACTGATTTAATGAAGGCTATTTTTAGTTGGGGGAGGCAGGGGGGGGACACTCTCTCCCGACAGGAATTAAAAAGATTTCCTGGAATGCTGTGTTTTTATAGTTGCTCGAAAGTGCAGATTTAGCAGCCTGAATGCTTAAACCTACAGACAAATACAGTGCATTTATCATTTAAACAATATACCTAACTGATCCGAGACCTGATGCAGTGCTAGTGCTAGTATCTAACCCTGCTTTGGTGTAAAAACATAACGCAAATGAGAGGAGTTGATTTGATCTATCAGTCAGTGCTTGCCCGGTTTATGTTAGCTTATTGATCCCAGAAATTTGTGTAGAGCGGTCTTAAGGGATTCTAATGACTCCTGTCCTCAGTTCCACTCAAATTCCGTTTCTGTGCGGTGTTTGAAATAGTGATTAGGGTGACTTGATGTAAAATACTTATTCTGAGCTTGCTCGGTTTCTCTGTTAGTTTCTATCTTCATAACTCTTTGCTGGACTCTTGCCAAAGCCGCAGTTTCCTTTTTCTGGCGCAGGGACCAGACTTAACCAAAATAATAACCTTTGCAAACTGCTCAACGGTTTGTGATGAGGTCTGACGACAGCAGGGTAAAGAAAAGAGAAGTAAAGACCCACTCTCCGCCGAAGCTGTGTGCTGACCAGAAAGAAAAAATGGAACTGAAGCTAATAATTACGTGCTAGTTATCATGCTTCAGCGATGTGGTTTTAACACGCTTGTACATGTTCATTTCTAACTAGGCTTTAATGCACATTGCTGTGCTTTCACCTTGCTAGACTGCGTGCAGAGGGAAGGAGAACTAATGGGAAAGTGTTAACATTGTGTGTTTAAAACGCAAATCTGTATACAAGTCTAAGAAACATAACTACACTTAAAATAGCCAACTACTGCAGTAATATAGCAAAGGTAACTCCACTGAGCAGAACAGAAAGAAATGTATCTGCTAGTTATCTTAAGCTAAAGATGGACAAGCTATTTTTCTGCTAGAATTGGCAGTGTGTCACTCGAGCTGTCAACTCGAGCTGTGGATCAAGAAGATTCTTTGATCAAGAAGATTCTTTGATCAAGAAGATTCTTTGTGGAACCGCTTCAAATCTGAAGCGTGCTTTTAAGGTTTCTTTCAGTCTCTGCTCAATTAAAATGCAGCCACACTGTAGGGACCGCACGCCTGTACCTGAATCAGGCAGCTGCCCTGTTAGGAAATGGAAAAAGACTAATGAAATCCTGTGGGTGCTTACCTGTAAACTTTGTGAAATGAGAATCGTTGATCTTCACGATTGGGTTGCTAGGGGCGTGCTGAGCTGTAAAAGCCTCTTGTTGATCTTTCTCTGTCTTATAACGCACACAGTGAGACGGTAAGAGAAGGGTCTGTTTTCTTAATACAGCTGTGGGTGTTTAACATTGGGATGGGGGGGGTCTTACACAGGTCAACCTGCTTATAACAACCTCAATGAGACGGTGGAGACAGAGTGTAAAAGGGGACTATACTGTATATTGCCTTTTAAGAAATATTTATCGGCATGTATTAAATAAATCCATTTAATGTGTTGATTTCAAAACAAGAAAAGCTGTCCTTCCCTCATGTTTACAATTCCAGTCGGTGGGTTTTAGAACCCGATCGGAAGCACATTTTCCTCTCACCCGGGGCGCTGGCATTTTTACTGCCGCACCGAAAATATCCGCGCCCGGATGAGAGGAAAATATATTTTCGAATTGGATTTTTAAAATGTATTTTTCATCTGAAGTGCCATAACACAGCAGCTTCTAAGTGTACAAACTCAATAATGTTCATTCCAGGAATAAAGATTTTAAATAATTAAGCTAACAAATAATGAATGGTGCTGCCATCCATTCCTGATTTAATTGATATGGTTTTCGAAGACTCCTCAAGAACGGTCTGGTTTGGTGTGCTGTATAATCAAAAGGCTGTTAGTGTCTGAAAACTCCGGCGCTGTGCAGAGAAAGGTCGAACCAATCTCCCTGTTCTCGTTTGCAGAGCTGTGCTTGTCTGGGTCAGAAATTGCAGGGCTAATTGGGTGTGTCTCTGTGCCTCAGTGACTGGACTCCTGATAACCCTGCCACACTCCTCTTAGTTATCTCTGCAAGGAGGGAGCACAGCAAGGCTAAGAACATAAGGAGGCAGTGTGGTCCAGTGGTTAAAGTCCAGCGCTTGGAACCAGGAGGTCCCCGGTTCAAATCCCACCTCAGCCACTGACTCATTGTGTGACCCTGAGCAAGTCACTTAACCTCCTTGTGCTCCGTCCTGCGGATGAGATGTTAAATAAATGTCCTATTGTAAGTGACTCTGCATATAATGCACAGTTCACAACCTACCTCTGTAAAGCGCTTTGTGATGGTGGTCCACTAATGAAAGGCGCTATATAAAAACAAAGATAAAGTCGATGCACATTCCTGAACAAAGATATCCGGTTGGAGCAGCTTGCCTCCCAGGAGTGAATTGCAGATGGGATGGTCCTCTATTGAGTGCTGTTGCTTTTGTCCCTGCAGAGGCCCGATGAAGAGGCAGTGGTTGATCAAGGAGGGACGAGCTCTGTTCTGAACATACACTACGAGAAGGAGGAGCTAGAAGGTAGGTGGCCGGGGTTTTTTTTTTCTTCCTATCGCACAGATGAAACCATCAGACACACAGTGTACTAAAAATACAGAAGCAGCACGCCTCTGCAGTACCCTTCTACAAGTATACCGAAACGAAAGCAGAGCAGAGTGTGGTAAAACAAAGCAAAAGCATGATAAAGCACAGGGAAGCATTGTAGAGAGGTATGGTAAAGCATATTAAAAAAACAAACCAGGGCAAACTAACATTTATAAAAGTTTCCCCATAATAAAAGCATGGTGAAGCATTGCAAAGCATGGAGGGGTGTGGGCAAGCGTATTTAAAAAATGCATGGTATAACCATGGGAAAAGCTGTGCCAATTACCGTGCCAATTTCCCCTGGTGAACTTTTAGAAGGGCAGTGCTGGAGATGATCTGCTAATTGCCAGAGGATGTTCCATATTGATATTGATGTGATCCGATTATAAAAACAGGGGACTAGCTATGATAGATCCTGCATGATTTTTTTAAGAGCCTTGGTGCTACTCTCTGTATGCTTGCATGTAAGAAGCTTAGCAACAATCCCGTACGATCTGGGTGAAGAGAGAACAGCGGATTGGAGTTGTGATTCTGTCAGTTGCAGCTGTTTCCCACGGTGTCCCTATAAACTGCCCATTCACGTGGCTTTAAGGCTCCCGTGTGTTGTAAGCCGACGGAGAGCTAGCTAATTCAGCGAGCAGCTGATGCATGGCATATTGATTATCTTCTTTTAAAAAAAGCTGGACAGTATTGAAGATGGAAATTACAGCTGAGCTGAACTTCCGGAACCACTGGGGCTCTGGGCGAGAGCAAGACTTTTATTTCACCAAATTATTTTTAACCAAAAAATTACAATATACTGCAGTGTGCAAATGCATTAGAACAAACCATGTGCTTCCTGCGCTTACGAAATCAAAACACTGGAACTGAAAATCCATGTCAGAATAGGCAAATTAATGATGGTCTAATTTCATTGACGACTTTAATAGGCCACAAATGCAGTTAATTAAAACATAGTAAGAGAAAAGGAACACAGAGCCACACATGGTAAAATGCACAAAGTGGTCTAACATTTTCACACACGAGTGTCTATTGTTGCTATATCGTGGATTACTGACAGAAAATTGAATTTTTTTTTTTCATGCAGGTCAGTATATCAGAATTCTTTTTTAATCTAGGAGGGTCATGCGATACCAGCAGATATGAAGAGGGTCAAGTTCAGCATGCATCGGATTTAAAAAGGATGAATTATTTATCCACGCAGCATCCGCTAGCAGCTTGTTCCATAGTAACAAAAAGCAATGCCTTCATTTGCATGGAGAGAGGGAGAGGAGAGAGAGATCAAAGTTGCTTCAGCCCTCACTGGGTCTCTGTCTAGTAACTGCCTGGAATTATTGTATTATTGTACTGTTGTATTTGATTCAATATGGACTATTTAGATCTCTCTTTATTCGAGTGAATAAACTAACTGAAAATAATATGGTCTTTCTCTTTCTTTCTTTCTTTCTCTTTTTTCTTTCTTTCTCTCTCTCTCTCTCTCTCTCTTTCTCTCTCTCTCTCACGCCTCTCCCTCTCCCTCTCTCTGGGTTAAAAACCCTTTATTTATGAGCTCCGACTCTTTGGCTCAATACACTGAGTTCCTCCGAGCTGTCAGAACACAGAAAATAAAGACTTTGGGGACCTGCGCGGAGAGCGATCCGGCAGTAAATCTGTTAAGTGTGACGTATCCCAGGGGCTTAGCTGCTTACTGTCAGTGTGACACAGTCACCTGATACCAGCCCTCTGCCAAACATACAGATACATTAAAGAATCTGCTTAACACCGGGACTGAATAATAGGGTGATGTGCAGCCCCTTGTCTATCCATGTGCTCCAGTATTGGTTAGCATGCCAGTGCTGCAGCCACCCTCTGGGTTCTAGGCACTAAAGCATCAGTAACCGCTTGAAGTGCAAGGCTTAAAAAATAATTTTGAGAAAAGCTACTTTTATTTATGAAACTAGATGCTGTTTTTTTCGTACAAGACCAGTTTTATTTTCCCGGTCCGGCAACACATAATTTACTGCATATGAGAAACTCTGGCTTGTGGGGCTGGATTTAAAAAAATAACCCTATAGAAGGGTGGCTAAAGCATGGTATGGGATGTGATACAGAAAATGGGCATTACAGGGTTAAGATAAACTTTTGACTACTTATGCAATAAGGATGAGACCAGAGCATGCTTCACCTTAACAATGTTAACATTTAACTTTATTGTTTAGGTACAATACATGCCACCAGTGTTAAGAGATAGGCAATTGATTTAGATTACCTCCTGGAGAGAGCCCTCAGACTTATAATATGATCTGGAGGTACTGGGAGCTTCTCTGTCTGTGTCGCGTCTATGCCTGGTATTTACTCTAGTTGGCTCAGAGCCTACGTGACTACATTTTGCTTCTGTTCTTTTACAAATTACAATACCAATGAGTTATTCACTCAGGTGCAACCAACCACTAACTACTCTCCTTTACAAGGTTACTGGGTTCAGCTACAGCATCCATATGCAAGCCTACAGTACCTTAGTATTTGCCATAAACAAATGCAATGCGTGTCTATTGAGGCATTGCTTTGGTCCTCATTAGCTCCTGTATGAAAAGCAGTTTTTTTTCCTTTGCTTTTCTTGCGGTTACAGACAAATGCAACACAGATGTAATAACTGGTAACATGCACTTTAGTTTAATGATCTACAGCAACTGCATTTACAAACTCGCTGCAACGGTTCAATAGCCTGAAATCAAAGTGCTTTTAAAAAGGAACAACGTTTTTATTTTTGCTGTTGTCAATACAAATAATTACCCAGGCTGGTGGTGGTTTAGCATCACTTAGAATTGATTGAGACATAATACCAAATATATTTGAACATCATTTTAGATATTTATTATTTAGCCCAGGTCAGTGCACCTGACCTGGGCTCTGGGCCATGTGGATTCTGAGCGGCTGCTTGTTTTTTTCAGGTCACAGGACGCTGTATGTGGGCGTTCGGATGCCGATGGAGAGACAGAGCCACCGGCATCATCGCCCCCATGGGCCGAAACACAGGAAGAGGGACCGGATAAAGGGGACGATCCAGGAAGAGGGGCCCTCGCACGGTAACAAAGACCCATCACGTTGACCTCCCAATCCATCGTGTTGATCTCCCTACCCAGTCTATTAGCCTCCCTACCCATCGCGTTGACCTCCCTGCCCATCGCGTTGACCTCCCTGCCCATCGCGTTGACCTCCCTGCCCATCGCGTTGACCTTCCTACCCATCGCGTTGACCTCCCTACCCATTGCGTTGACTTCCCTATCCATAATTTTTCCATTGAATAATTTAAGGACGGTGTTGAAATAGGTGTCTTATTTCCATCTCTGCACAGCTCTTTAACATCTCCTGAGGGTGTAACACAGCAGAACAGAGGAGGTTGTAATTTGAAAGAGGGATTTTTAGACCGTGGGGAACATCTGTTGCACTGTGCAACAGAAGTCTCATTTCCATCCTTGATTTGTGTGATTGGTGATCTGTGCCCCCTACCCCTGTAGATACCCCGTCCCAGCGTGTCCAGTTCATCCTGGGGACGGAGGACGACGACGAGGAGCACGTCCCCCATGACCTGTTCACGGAGCTGGACGAGATCTGTGTGAAGCAGGGCCAGAACACGGAGTGGAAGGAGACGGCCAGGTAGGGGCGCTGCACTGCAGGCTGGGACCAGCAGGCCTGGGCTAGGACTGGAAGAAACCAAGTCCAGCAGAAAAAAAAGTGTTTTTTTTTACTACATTGTGGGATGCACTCTGGCTAGGGATTCTGTCCCCTGACGTTAAAAGCTATAAAGCCATGAATGCAGACAAGACCTGCTCTTTTGCATAGCGGTTAAGGCACTCTTTTGCAGTGGGTGGGGTCACTGGTTCACTCCCAGCCTCCACCCTGTTATGAAAAATAACAAAAAAGATGCAGTGTTGTCAGACCTCAAATAATGCAAAGAAAATAAGTTCATATTCATTTTTAAACAACACAATATTAATGTTTTAACTTAGGAAGAGTTCAGAAATCAATATTTGGTGGAATAACCCTGATTTTCAAGCACAGCTTTCAGGCATCTTGGCATGCTCTCCACCAGTCTTTCACATTGATGTTGGGTGACTTTATGCCACTCCTGGTGCAAAAATTCAAGCAGCTCGGCTTTGTTTGATGGCTTGTGACCATCCATCTTCCTCTTGATCACATTCCAGAGGTTTTCAATGGGGTTCAGGTCTGGAGATTGGGCTGGCCATGACAGGGTCTTGATCTGGTGGTCCTCCATCCACACCTTGATTGACCTGGCTGTGTGGCATGGAGCATTGTCCTGCTGGTAAAACCGATCCTCAGAGTTGGGGAACATTGTCAGAGCAGAAGGAAGCAAGTTTTCTTCCAGGACAACCTTGTACTTGGCTTGATTCATGCCAAAGCTGCCCGATTCCAGCCTTGCTGAAGCATCTTTTTTTGTTATTTTGACCAGTTGTCATTTTCTGCAAATAAATGCTCTAAATGACAATATTTTTATTTGGAATTTGGGAGAAATGTTGTCAGTAGTTTATAGAATAAAACAAAAATGTTCATTTTACCCAAACACATACCTATAAATAGTAAAACCAGAGAAACTGATAATTTTGCAGTGGTCTCTTAATTTTTTCCAGAGCTGTGTGTGTGTATATATATATATATATATATATATATATATATATATATATATATATATATATATATAAAGGTATGGGTGGTTTGTGTAATACTCCCTTGCAGTTTGTAACCCTGCCCCGCGTGTGTCTGTTCCCGGCTCTGCAGGTGGCTGAAGTTCGAGGAGGATGTGGAGGACGGAGGAGACCGCTGGAGCAAGCCCTACGTGGCCACGCTGTCCCTGCACAGCCTGTTCGAGCTGCGCAGCTGCCTCATCAATGGAACCGTGCTGCTGGACATGCGAGCAAGCACCATCGAGGAGATCGCAGGTACGAGCAGCGCAGGGGAAGAGCTGCAGGCGTCCGCTGAACTTATCCAAGTCTTGTAGGGTCTTCATGCACGGGCTGTTGTTTTGGCTTCAAATTGCAACGTCCTATTTTGAGGACAGTCAAGTGAGACGTGCCCGTAATCAGAGCAGTGAAATTTCACGCCAGCTATGAAGCAGAATTAACAAGCCGAGGATATTGCTTCTGTTTTGTACTCATGGTTCCAAGTCTGAAATCGAATTACCGTGCGTGTTTGAGAGGCGGCTCCAGGCCTTGCTGGCTTGCTTGCTAATTGAGTTTCAGAGCTTTGCTGGTGCTTATTACCGATCAGATTATATCCATTATCCACAGAGCCTTCAAAAGCCCATTTCTCAGCACAATACTCTAAATCTGATTTGGATAACAATGCTGTTCTAGATCAGCTTCTGGATATCATTGGATCCTCAGGATTACGACACTGAGCTCCACTGCTGGGCGAGGGGGGTGAAAGGGTTAACAGAATACTTTTGCAGTTTTGCTCAGCGACGTGTTAAAAGGGAATGGGAATTGGAACTGGAATTGAAAAGCCGGAATTGACCCCTGACCCCTGGTTGTGTTTCTCAGACATGGTCCTGGACCAGCAGGAGGCCTCCATGGAGCTGGACGAGAGCGTCAGGGTGAAGGTGCGGGAGGCCCTGCTCAAGAAGCACCACCACCAGATCGAGAAGAAGAGGAACAACCTGCTCCCCATGGTGCGGTCCTTCACAGAGGCCGGCAAGAAGCAGTCTGAGCCCCACTCCATGGACAAGAACGGTGAGGCAAAACACAACCGAAGAATTATCATTATTATTATTATTATTATTATTATTATTATTATTATTATTATCATTATCATTATTATTATTATTATTATTGGTCATTTGGCAGACGCTTTTATCCAAAGCGACTTACAAGGCGCTGTACTATAGCACAGGAGCAATTTAAAATGCTCCCTCATAAAAGTTTCCCACAGTAAAATCATAGTTTAATAAAGCACAGAGAGGTATGGTAAAGCATAGGCAAGCATTGTAAATCACAGAGGTCTGCTAAAGCATAGGGAAGCATTGTAAAGCACAGAGAGGTCTGGTAAAGCATAGGGAAGCATTGTAAAGCACACAGAGGTCTGGTAAAGCATAGGGAAGCATTGTAAAGCACAGAGAGGTCTGGTAAAGCATAGGGAAGCATTGTAAAGCACAGAGAGGTCTGGTAAAGCATAGGGAAGCATTGTAAAGCACAGAGAGGTCTGGTAAAGCATAGGGGAGCATTGTAAAGCACAGAGAGGTCTGGTAAAGCTAATTAAAAAAAAAACAAACCATGGTAAACTAACCCTTATAAAACTTTCCTATAGTAAAAGCATTGCAAAGTGTAATAAAGCACAGTGAAAGCATAGGCAAGCATATGCCAGTGACATTTGGTAAAGCATATAAATAAAACATGGCAAACCATGGTAAACTTTTATAAGGGTTAGTTTATCATGGTTTGTTTTTTAACATGCTTTACCAGACCTCTCTGTGCTTTACAATGCTTCCCTATGCTTTACCAGACCTCTCTGTGTTTTACAATGCTTCCCTATGCTTTACCAGACCTCTCTGTGCTTTACAATGCTTCCCTATGCTTTACCAGACCTCTCTGTGTTTTACAATGCTTCCCTATGCTTTACCAGACCTCTCTGTGCTTTACAATGCTCCCCTATGCTTTACCAGACCTCTCTGTGCTTTACAATGCTCCCCTATGCTTTACCAGACCTTTCTGTGCTTTACAATGCTTCCCTATGCTTTACCAGACCTCTCTGTGCTTTACAATGCTTCCCTATACTTTACCATGCTTTCACTGTGCTTTACAATGCCTCCCTATGCTTTACCAGACCTCGCTATTCTTTACAATGCTTGCCTATGCTTTACCAGACCTCGCTATTCTTTACAATGCTTGCCTATGCTTTACCATGCTTTCACTGCGCTTTATTACACTTTGCTGTGGTTTTCCTGTGGGAAACTTGTTATTGCCCCCTTACTAATATCACTAAATACAACAATACAATAAGAACTGTGAGGGAGAAGAGACTATGGATAGAACAGAGCTGTGAGATGTTTAGATAAACAGACCCTGATGTGTCTGCAGTCCTCATCCCTGTCAGGCCAGCGGGGTTATTTATTAGACACAACGAAACTCAAGCTTCGTAAATAACGCTGGAGAGAGCAAGGAGACTGGAGAGCAGGTGTGAGGAGGAGGAGGGGGGGCTGATTGGATTTACCTTCTCTTTGAGAGACTAATACATTCATACATGACAAAGAAGAAAATGTCAGCTCCCCAGGGCCGCGGCGGGGAGGAAGGAGGAGGGAGGCAGGGAATTAACCTCCAGGAGTCCTTGGGCTGAGAATCGCCTGGCTTCACTAACACAGCCTCATTAACTCCCTCATCCCCAGGAGAGACAGAATAATCAATGGGAAACGCTTTTAAAATACGCCCGCAGTAAAGTTATTTTGCAGTGTTCCCAAGCTTTTCCCATGCATTGCATTTACCATAGTTTACCTTGTTCAAGGATAGCAGTTTGATAAGACACACCTCACTGTGGCTGATCAAGCTCGTAGTAAAACCTGGAATGGGTGAAACTGCTATGCAATTGGAGTCTTATTTCCATCCCTGTGAAATGCAAGCTTTGGGAGGTAAAACAAAACAAAAACTAAGTCCTCCTTCAAAAATGTATTGGTCTTTGCGCCCTTACCTGCTTTCTACTTGGCTGAAAGGCTGTGTGTGATTTTGAGTGTTTCCTTGTTGACCTCCGTCCCTTCAGGTCAAACTGTGCCCCCCCAGGCGGTCCCAACGAACCAAGAGATGAAGAACGGGGTGCATCACGAAAACAGCACCGCGGACCTGAGCAAGGTGAGGAGGGTCCCCTCCTGCAGAACCTCGGGAGCCCTGCCACAGCCTGTGAACAGAACTGAACGTGTTTCTGTGACGTATACATTCAGTGAGATCATGTGTCTGATCGGGTCCCCAGTGGCTCCTCTGGTAACAGCCCTGCCGTTTGGAGTCAAGCAGGCATGGTTTGAATCCCAGCCATGCCAAGTCGCATAGGATAAGCACCCACAAAGGCACCGCTGCATCTACCTTTCTGAGTTTTGTTTCGTTTCACTTGATTATCAAAAAATGATGTTAAAAGCTTACATGCTTTTTAGTATTTAAATTTTTTTTTTTTGGTAAAAACTAGGGTTACAATATGACTCCATGTACACTAGGGCAGTTTGGGCTTTTCAACTCGCACCCAATGCATTCTGGGAAGTGTAGTCCTGCTGTGAAAGGTACATGAAACATACCAGAAGGAATTGCAATGTGAGTTGAAAAGCCTGAACTGTCCTGGTGTACATGGAGTCGTATGGTAACCCGAGTACCTTCTGTTACATAGAATCAAAACGGATGTTTTTTGGGTTGAGGTCATTTTTGTCTCTCAAAAAGGACTCTTGAGTGAGCTCCTCACCTCGCTAGACGCCAGCAATCCCTCCCTTTTTAAAGCACAGTGCTGCAAAACCATTGTTTTGCTCTATTTCAACTTCCAAGGCAGGGTTATACAGCAACAAAATCCAATTACATAGAAGCGGTCAAGCCTTTACCAAGAAAACACAAACCCATTTTTAACCACTTACCAGAATGCATTGCGATAAATCTGAGCTGTTCCGATCTGCCCTGGTGAGCATGCATAGAGCCACGTGGTCTCCTCTAATAACCGTGCTTGTTGAGGTTCTTGCATAGGAATCGGTTCTGAATCTCGCCTCTCTGCTGTGGCAGGTGGACCTTCACTTCATGAAGAAGATCCCAGTGGGAGCAGAGGCCTCCAACGTGCTGGTGGGAGAGCTGGACTTCCTGGAGAGCCCCATCGTGGCCTTTGTGCGCCTCTCCCCGGCCGTGCTGCTGACCGGACTCACCGAGGTGCCCATTCCTACACGGTCAGTCCCTCGTTGCAGCGTCCCCCTGGGTCATGTGACTCCCATAACTTCTGAACTCCCTGTTGGATCGATCTGGAATTTCATCCAAGGCTTTGTAAGGGCAGGGGAAGGAAACGTGCCCAGTGGTGTGCTGTTAAAACAAAAGGGGTTCTCCTAAACGATCCGGAGCTCTATGGTTTGAGATTTCAGAGCGCACGTCGTGTGACTTGCCTTGGCAGGATGACATGCCGTTGCACTTTTACGTGCCACCTGCTCTTCGTTCAGTTTCATGGAGTGTGTGTGTGTGTGAAGAACATCTGTTCCTGGAGAGTGAACCGGGTCATCGGGAAGCGTTTGGGGGTCGAAGGCACAGTAAGGAGGTGTGTTTTGTGACATGCTGTTTTTGTTTGTGTTCCGGCAGATTCCTGTTCATCTTGCTGGGGCCCAACGGGAAGGCGCAGCAGTACCATGAGATTGGCAGATCCATGGCGACCATCATGACCGACGAGGTGATCTTGTAGAACGAGGAGCTTGTCAATGAATATTAAAATGCTGAAGAGTAAAAACCTTGGGAATGGGGCTCAACAGTGCATTCCGATCTCTGAAGTACATTTAACACAAGTACCCTTGGTTAAAGATAACTAATATAAGGGGGCTCCCGAGTGGCGCATCCGGTAAAGGCGCTCCGTGTGGAGTGCAGGATGCGCCCTATAGAGTCCAGGCTATTCCACTGCCGACCGTAGACGGGAGCTCCCAGGAGGCTCTCTGCTGTTACAGGCCTGTGTGTGTGTATTTAGCCCCTGCTCTGTCCCACAGATCTTCCACGACGTGGCGTACAAGGCGAAGGACCGCAGGGACCTGCTGGCCGGGGTGGATGAGTTCCTGGACCAGGTGACCGTGCTGCCCCCCGGGGAGTGGGACCCCTCCATACGCATCGAGCCCCCCAAGAACGTCCCGTCACAGGTACCTGCTGCACCGTGCCGGGACGAACACTCAAACAAACGCTGCGTGAATTGAATGTATTACTTTCTAGTTCGTTTCATAAGGGCAAGAACGCACTTGAACTGAGACGAGCGTTGATGCCATCACACAAACAGATGAATAGGGCTTTCTGAGCTGTATTATTATTATTATTATTATTATTATTATTATTTTTTTTTTTTTTTTTTCTTAGCAGACACCCTTATCCAGGGCGACTTACAAGATATCACATTATTTTTACATACAATTACCCATTTATACAGTTGGGTTTTTACTGGAGCAATCTAGGTAAAGTACCTTGCTGAAGGGTACAGCAGCAGTGTCCCCCACCTGGGATTGAACCCACGACCCTCCGGTCAAGAGTCCAGAGCCCTGACCACTACTCCACACTGCTGCCCTATATATATAGTAATATAGTAGACTCAATAGCAGGTGTTCTTGGGGATAGAAAATACTCAATATGTGAGATTCAGAACCATTCAATCATGGTACAAAACAAATGAAATAAAAAAAAGCTATTTAATGTTTGCTTCAGTTACTCTGGGTGTGTGTGGGTTGTTTTCCGAACGTTCCCGCTGTGTTAAACTGTCCCGTGGTTTTCCTGATTTCCCAGGAGAAGAGGAAGATGCCGGGCGTTCCCAACGGGACGATCAGCCTCGCCGACCCGGAGCCCCACGGAGAACACAGCGGACCTGAACTGCAGCGCACCGGCAGGTGTGTGTGTGTCCGGGGGAGAGAGAGAGGGGTGAGGGAGGGGTGCTAGGAGTTTCACAAGACACACCTGAGCTGGTTACCTATACACTGGGGCTAATCAAGCTCCTAGTAAAACATGGAATGGGTGATCCTGTTAATAATAATAATAATAATAATAATAATAATAATAATAATAATATTTGGGGTTGGATTTCATGAAGCTTGCGCTGTGTCTGTGTGTGAAGAGTGACGAGCCCTCCCTCTGTCCCTCTGCTCAGGCTGTTCGGAGGGCTGTTCCTGGACGTGAAGCGCAAAGCCCCGTTCTACTGGAGCGATTACCGTGACTCGCTGAACCTGCAGTGCGTGGCCTCCTTCCTGTTCCTGTACTGCGCATGCATGTCCCCCGTCATCACCTTCGGAGGGCTGCTGGGAGAGGCCACGGAGGGACGCATTGTAAGGGCCACGGCGTTTTAACACTCCTTTGGTTAACCGCGCATTCGTTTTTATATTGTCTTCTTACCCTGGAAATAGAAAGCTTAATAGAAATATCCCCTTCAGTCACTGCATGTGTAATTGTACCACGTTAAATTTCCTATCTGTGTATCTATTTTATAATGCATAGATGTTTTTGCAGGGCAACTTCTTGAACTCTATAGAGCAGTTTTGCTGTGAGTTTAATAAGACACACCTGAGGTTGTTACCTACACACTCTGGCTAATCAAGCTTGTAGCAAAACCTGCAATAGGTGAAATTGCTATGCAATAAGAATCTTATTTCCATCCTTTATGTGTAGGCAAAGCACATGCAAAAAAAAAGATTCCTGGTAATATCTGACGTCGATAGAGCTTCAGTGTGAGAAACCGCTGTGATTTAAAACTGATTTTAGAAACACAGCAAATATGAAATAGGGGGTGGGTCGAATATGTTATTATCGCACAGTAACATGTGTCTCTCGTTCAGATTATTATAGTGTTATTTCTGGAGGCGGTATAACAAAAAAATGCATACAAAAGTACAGATCCATCTCAGCCCCACGCCACTGCTTCATTGCACATGTAACAGGGTGGAGTGCCTCCACGCTCTGCAAGAGAGGGTCTTAACCACAGTGCATTTAGAGTTTTTAACCTGCCCTCATCTCACCAACAGGGGGCAGAGTCAACAACGGCGGGGTATCACCCAGCACTGCCCGGTACACTCACCAGTGTGTTTGTCTCCCCAGAGCGCCATCGAGTCTCTGTTCGGAGCCTCCATGACGGGCATCGCGTACTCCTTGTTTGCTGGGCAGCCCCTCACCATACTGGGGAGCACGGGCCCCGTGCTGGTGTTTGAGAAGATTCTCTTCAAGTTCTGCAAGTGAGTCGCTCCCCACCGCAGAACTAACTGCTAGAAATACAGACGCAAATGAAACTGCTGAAGGGCTCAACAAATAAACGGAGGAGAGAGAAGAGAGTTACTGGAGAGTATCATGGCCCTGCAGGATAGAAACCCTAGTCAAGACACGGGAAATCACACCGGCCCTGCACCTGGCCCTGGGTTTAGGTGTGGTATTGAAATGAACAGACGCCAGGAGTTTAACAACCAGGCCCCTGGTGAGTCGGCTCTGAATGAACTGATCACACTTAACTGATCGTCTATTTAACACCAAACTCCTGGCGCCTGCTTATTTCAATAATATAATTAATAGGAGGTTTAATAGCAGCTGTTCCTATACAGCTATGGGGTGCGAAACCGTTTTATTTAAAATCAAACACCTGGCTCTTGATCATTTCAATAACATAATTAATTTTTACTAGCAGCTGTCCAGGGAGGAAGCATTTATTTAACACCAAACTCCTGGCTCCTGGTGGTTGCAATCGTACGGTTAATGTTTTTCGGGTCCCTGTGTGACCGGGTCCTGCTCTTCCCTCCCCTCCAGAGACTTCCAGCTGTCCTACCTGTCTCTGCGCACCTGCATCGGGCTCTGGACGGCCATCCTGTGCCTGCTGCTGGTGGCCACGGACGCCAGCTCCCTGGTGTGCTACATCACACGCTTCACCGAGGAAGCCTTCGCCTCGCTCATCTGCCTCATCTTCATCTACGAGGCCATCGAGAAGCTCCTCCACCTGGGGGAGCTGTACCCCATAAACATGAACTCTGAGCTTGACAAGCTCACACTGTACTAGTGAGTACCGCTGCCCGGGGCTAGCTGGTAATTACATTACCAGACGATATTGGATATATGCTTGGAAATCTGCATGCTGAAGCGCCCGCTGTTCTTTTTTGGTATGGAAATAAGACTCCCATTGTATAGAGGTCCATTCCTGGTTTTACTGTGGGTTTAATCAGACACTGAGCTTGTTACCCATACACACTGTGGCTGATCAAGCTGGTAGCAAAACCTGGAATGGGTGAAACTGCTATGCAATAGGAGTCTTATTTACCATCCCTGCTTCAAAGAATAAATACAAACAAATAAATCATGTTCTGCTCATCAGGAGGGTTCCTGTAAGTTTTTTCCAGTAAATAATTTATACAATATGGAGTCAAGTATCCCAAAGTGATTCAGCCGGATTGTGCATTAACTGGGCCAGACTGCTGTCAGAGTGCCAGACTGCTCTCTCTCTCTCTCTCTCTCCTCTCTCTCTCTCTGTCTCTCTCTCTCTCTGTCTCTCTCTCTCTCTCTCTCTCTCTCTCTCTCTGAGTCCTCCTTTTATCCCGTCTGCAGCTGCAGGTGTTCGGAGCCGGACAACCCCAGTAATGAGACACTGAAACACTGGGAGCAGAACAACATCACAGCATCTTCAGCCAACTGGGCAAACCTGACTGTGGAGGTAAGCTGTAGCATCTACCAGAGAGAGACCTATACACTGTGGCTGGTATTAAAACCTGGAATGGGTGAAACTGCTATGCAATAGGAGTCTTATTTCCATTCATGAATAAGACTCCCATTGCATAGCAGTTTGATCCATTCCTGAGTTTAATAAAACACACCTGAGCATGTTATACACACTGTGGCTAATCAAGCTGGTAGTAAAACCTGGAATGGGTGAAACTGCTTTGCAGTGGGAGTCTTATTTCCATCCCTGAATAACCCTGCATTTTCTCAAACATTGTAAAGGATTTTGTTCTCAGTCCTCTCGCCCCTCTCTCGTGTCTGTCCTGCAGAAGTGCCGCAGCTTGCACGGTGAGTTCGTGGGCCCCTCCTGCGGTCATCACGGGCCCTACACCCCCGACGTGCTCTTCTGGTCGGCCATCCTTTTCTTCGCCACCTTTGCCATGTCCAGCTTCCTCAAGCAGTTCAAGACCAGCCGCTATTTCCCCACCAGGGTGAGTCTTTTATACCATGTATTGTACCGTCATAGAGGCATGGGTCATTTGCATCCTGTTACAAAACAACCATGTTGCTCGTTTGCAGTTCACCAGGTGGTCCCTGATCGAAGAACTAGTGCGTTTTATAGAGAGCATGCATACACACTTTCCCCGTCTCATTTAATTGTGTTTTTTCTTTTAACAAAATAGCACATCCCATAAATATTTGATCTTATTACGCATCACACAAGTAGCCAATCTGGTCCATTGCATGCATTGTATTGCAACCTGCAATTTGCGAAGGGTATCGCATTGTGATATTAGTATACTGACAAACCCCTAAGGGTGACTAGCTTGTGACTAATTATATATTCAATTATATATGGACGAACGCCTTGGAGCCGTAGTTAAGAGACTGTGCTATTGGTATTCTCCCTAGTAGCAAGAAGGTCATGATAAGGTACTGGGAGCAGTAGTCATGCTGCCTGGTTCAGCGGTATTGAAGGGCTGCCTTTATAAAGGAGGAGGTGTGTCCGGTACAGCCCAGTGTTCACGTGTTGCTTTGTGTGTTCAGGTGCGGTCCATGGTGAGCGACTTTGCTGTGTTCCTGACCATTGTCACGATGGTGCTCATCGACTACGCCTTAGGAATCCCCTCACAGAAGCTCAGAGTGCCCAGAGACTTCAAGGTAGGATCTGGGCACAAGACTCCTTTTTTATTGCTTCAGTTACTGCATTCAGATTAAACAACATCTACCGGAGCAACAAATCCACACACGCGGATCAAAGCAGGGGTCCCAGGCCCTGTAAACTGGTATGGAGAGACTGCGCTAGGGCAGACACCCCCGTGGTTATTGATCAGCTTGCTGTAAGGGATCAGAGAATCGATCGATCTTGTCTCCCTGGCAGTCTCTAATGCATGGAAGGCGGCTTTGACCCTGGAATCGGTAATGACTGCCAGTTGGGTGATGAATGGTAACTTCTTGCCACTTCTCATCACTGCAGATAGTCCGTCCATAAAGCTTCGGCTGGGTTTTCTCATTATAAAGCCGTAAACGCTAAAGCTGTTGGGGAGCATTGTGACAGCAAACCCAAAGGCCAGTACATCCCATTGGAAAGGTGGTGAGGCGTTCTGCTGATGCCTCAACATTGATCGACTTTACTTGGCTTCTGAAAGTGCTAACGGAGAATCCTGGGCTGTTTTGAAGCTACAGATAAAAGCACGAGGCAGTACTTCAGATCCGTAGCATTTTGTGCACAAGACAGCCTGCAAACTTATCAAGGAAAATTGTCACAAGTAACCCGATGTTTAACTCTGTTCAAAATTGCTTACAAGCTTCACCTACGGTTATACTAGGCCTGTTACTATAGTTCACTCTGGTTTGCCGTGCTTTTTGTTGTTTTTTTAATATGCTTTAACACACCTCTCTGTGTTTTTACAATGCTTACCTATGCCTTACCGTGCTTTCGCTGTGCTTTCTCACACTTTGCTGTGCTTTTACTAGGGGAAACCTTTTTAAAGGGTGGTCCGGTATTTCTGTGGCTGACCCTGTCTGTGTTTGCAGCCCACCCGAGATGACCGAGGCTGGCTCATTAGCCCGATCGGTCCAAACCCCTGGTGGACGGTTGTAGCAGCGATCATCCCGGCTCTCCTCTGCACCATCCTCATCTTCATGGACCAGCAGATCACGGCGGTCATCATCAACAGGAAGGAGCACAAACTCGTGGTAGGAAAGCAGGCTTCATGAAACAGTCTTTGTTTGTTTGCATGAAGAAACCAACACGCAACAAACTAGATTTGTTTAATGTAAAAAAAATAAATAATCATTCACCCATTGAAAACAATTTAACTTCCATATTTACAATATTTTCTTATTCAATACAGTCGTGAGAGAGTTACGTAATGCAATGTTTTTTATATGAAACTAAAAATAAAAACTGCAAGAAACTAAGGGAAGCAGCTAAAGATATTTTAAGGAAAAACTGTACAAAAAAAAACTGTTAAACATCTTGGCAGTTTTACCTGAGCACTACTCTCTCTGTCTCGTTCCTTTCCGGTTGTAAAGCTGCTGTTGTGTTTCTGTCTCCCTGCGCAGAAGGGGTGTGGATACCACCTGGATCTGCTCGTGGTGGGTGTCATGCTGGGCGTGTGCTCCATCATGGGGCTGCCGTGGTTCGTGGCTGCCACGGTCCTCTCCATCAGCCACGTGAACAGCCTGAAGCTGGAGTCGGAGTGCTCGGCTCCGGGGGAGCAGCCCAAATTCCTGGGGATCCGTGAGCAGCGTCTCACCGGGCTCATGATCTTCGTTCTCATGGGCTGCTCCGTCTTCATGACCGGAGTCCTGCAGGTGAGGCCAAAGCATGCAAAACATACGACAGGAATGCACTTGCTTGCATGTTTTAAAAGACAGTGGGAATAGCTGACGTTATCTGATGCTTCAGTGGGGTGGGGAGAGTGAAGGAACAGTTTCTATACTGAATGAATGAATTAACTTACAAAGTAAGGTCATTTTTTTATCTCATTTTGCAACTAATACTGAATGAATGAATGAACTTACAAAGTTACTCCAAGTAACATAATTTTTTATCTCATTTTGCAACTAATGGGACCAGCCTGCCTTGAAACCCCTTTTGAACCCGTTTCCACACAGTCCCCGAACACAGCGTCTGAATAGTAATAGGAAAGCCGTTTCTAACACGACGTAGCCTGTCACAGGAGCCCTTTTGTAGTGGGGACTCGGACCTGAAGCTCCGCACTTGTTCCCTTTTCTTTTCCAGTTCATCCCCATGCCTGTGCTGTACGGTGTGTTCCTCTACATGGGGGTCTCCTCGCTGAAGGGAATTCAGGTAAGACAGCTGGAAAATACAAACACAAAGTGTTTCGTGGTGGAGGTCAGTCGCCATGCCTCAAGCCTGCTCTGAACTGGAGGGAACACCCTTTCACTTAGGGGGTGAGGGAGCAGTTCAGTCTCCATGCCTCAAGCCTGCCCTGGACTGGAGGGAGCACCCTTTCTCTTAGGGGGTGAGGGAGCAGTTCAGTCTCCATGCCTCAAGCCTGCTCTGGACTGGAGGGAGCACCCTTTCTCTTAGGGGGTGAGGGAGCAGTTCAGTCTCCATGCCTCAAGCCTGCTCTGGACTGGAGGGAGCACCCTTTCTCTTAGGGGGGTGAGGGAGCAGTTCAGTCTCCATGCCTCAAGCCTGCCCTGGACTGGAAGGAGCACCCTTTCTCTTAGGGGGGTGAGGGAGCAGTTCAGTCTCCATGCCTCAAGCCTGCTCTGGACTGGAGGGAGCACCCTTTCTCTTAGGGGGTGAGGCAGCAGTTCAGCCTCCATGCCTCAAGCCTGCCCTGGGCTTGGTTAGATCACTGCCTAACAGAAAGTGTGGTATCACCAGTCCAGGGCAGGCTTGAAATGCAATGCAATCCTCTCTTTTTGTCTGCTTGGAAAGGTGTGTGCCAATTTCATTAACCCAAGTCCATAGACACACACACATGGCTTTACCTGTTGATTAAATCCTGTATTGAATCATCACTCATTATCTCTCTGTCTCTGGCTGGCTTGACAGTTCTTTGACCGGTTGAAGCTGTTCGCGATGCCCCCGAAGCACCAGCCGGACTTCATCTACCTGAGGCACGTGCCCCTGCGCAAGGTGCACCTCTTCACCATCATCCAGCTCACCTGCCTCGTGCTGCTCTGGGTCATCAAAGCCTCACCCGCCGCCATCGTCTTCCCCATGATGGTGAGAAAAGAATTTCAGTACCAACTAACTTTGCAAAAAAAAGGGGAAAACCCTGATTTTTAAACCGTTCCCATGCCTGGTTTCCCAGACCCCCATATGGGCAAAAATTTGGGATAAATACTTGAGAGATATCTCACTGTGGATACCCACTGATCTCTATAGAAACACTGAAATGTTGATAGCGGTGCTATGAAGAAAATCTGTATTTTATCTCTAGACGTAGACGAGGTTAGAATTTGCCAAAAGCGTCACCAGAGTGGCAGTTTCTGGGAGTGTACAAGGGCTGGGTTTCAGTGACTTCCCTTCTCGAACCCAGATTCGCACTATACTTTGGTTACCAAAGGGTACCTTAGGGAAGGTATGTCCCAAGATCAGTGCTGATCTGGGTCTGTGAAGCCAGTCGTTCAGTGTCTTGCTGTAAGAGCATGGAATTACCCAGCATGGTGTCTGGTAGCTGTTTCTCCTAGACCTCTGTGGTGACTGTTGTATGCTTCAAATGCATTTCTTTCTGCACAGCTGGGTTCATTCATTTTGCTCCAGCATGTGGGTATGGCATGCATGTGGCATGCTGAATGTTCTGCAATGTGAAGCTGCTTCCTGGTGGCCCTGGTGATGTGGTTGGAGACACAGAGCTTTGTTTCCTCTGCTTCAGGTGCTGGCGCTGGTGTTTATCCGCAAGCTGATGGACCTGGGCTTCTCCAAGCGAGAGCTGAGCTGGCTGGACGACCTCATGCCAGAGAGCAAGAAGAAGAAGCTGGATGACGCCTCGCAGAGGGCTAAAGAGCAGGAGGTACGGGGCGTGGAGAGCTGGGGGCTCCCTGAACCTGCTAAAGATCTAAATATGTTGTTTGTTTTTTTTTAAAAAAAGCCCAGAATTAAGCTCATGGTAGAATCATGTGCATATTCTTCATTGCAATTATTTGTAATTTTAATAGTAGTTCTAAAATGCAAGCCATCAAATTATTAAGCTGTTTGATATTTTATATATTGATCTGGCTGGAAATGGAGCAATGCTTCTAAGTTTGCATTATTTTTAATTTTCTGCCCTAGTCTGCTGCGATTGGCTGGCATAGCTGTCAATCATATGTGATGTTCCTTCATTGGTTAATAGGACTGTCAATCATTCATTGAACACTGCTCTCTGATTGGTTAAAATAAACACTGAACCCACCCACAATTCTCTTATTGGTTAAATTGCCTGTCAATCATGCCACCACTGTCAACTGATTGGTCCATGAAGAACCATGAAAACTAAATCAACAGCCCATCCGAGCTATCAAATTGGTTAAAGAAACTGTCAAGCACTCCACAACTGTAATCTGATTCGTCATAAAGATACCTAAATTAGGAAGGTCACAGGACTGTCCTTTTACTATCTTCTGCCTGATTGGCCAAAAATAGAAGCTAAACCCCTCCCTCAAATTTTCTTATTGGTCAGAGACCTGTCATTCACAAGATACACAGACATACAAACAACAAAGTTTAAGAGAGATTTATTAAGCATACAAACATCGGTTTAAAAACAGAAGTTTACAAACAAGTTTGAAAATAAATCTGAGACGAGCAGCAGTCCAAGCAGTCCTGACGAAATTATTTTGGAAAGAGGATCGTTTCCTCCAGCAGTCGTGTAGATGTAAGTGGCGTTGGCCCTGCGCTCAAGCTTCACCCTGAGAAACGGAGGAATGGAGAGGCTGAATCCTTCCGATAGAGTTTGAGACCCGACTAGACCTGCAAGATAAGAAATAGCAGAAATTACAACACATTCAGTATGACAGCCCATGCTTAAATAATATCAGCTTTCAAGCACATAGAACACTAAAACCACACAAACACTACTCCCTTATAAAAGACAAACCATTGCAGCCAAATGCAGAGGGTCCTCAATTGCCTAATAATCACACAGTAACTGAAAAGGTTAAAAATATTTGTATAAAACCGAATGTTTATCGGATTACAGCCAGATGCAATTTGAAATGTCTACAGGAGGCTTGGAATGAAGCTTGGTGCAAAAGCAAGGTACTTATCGCGCTTGCGTGTAGTGTGCGCCAGATGGACGGACATGACCAGCGCATAAGGGTCCCCTATTTTGTTTTGGAATGAGTCCCCTAACTCAACGAAAGCACTCCCCCTTATCCTTTTATCTTTAATGTACCTAGTTGAAGTGTGCCAGTTGCTTGACGTTTGTTTCTCAGGAATCTGCAAAGATGTTGGAGGCGGCACCAGAGGACAAGCCAGTCGAGATCCCGATGGAGAGCAGCACCCTGCTCCACAGCCCCGGGAAGAACAACAACTCCAAGTAAGCCACTCTCAAGCCAGGGCAGTGGCAGCACTCAGATTGCACAGCCCTGCTCTCTGGCACTTAAGACTAAAACAGCAAGCTAAGGGGATGCATGGGGACTGTGATCACCGGCGCTATCCTGAGCCCTCGCGTGATTTACATTTCTTTCCTGTGACGTTTGATTGATCGCAGTCCCGGGGTGTGATGGAGTGTGATTTTTAAGCTCGCCTTCTCCCTGTTTAATCAATGTAATAGTTTTCAATCACTTCCTGTCTGTGTGTGTTCTGTAAAACCGCCAGCGCTGAATGTATTGCTGCTGTTAGACCCGGCGACCCTTTACTCCAGGACAGCAATGCACCAGTGGATCTGTGATAAATGAAAAGAATGAAGCAATGCATTACTGCAATTCCAAAGAAATCTATTGCATGAGACACAACCCTATTAGTGCCCCGTCGTGTACTTTATTTCCTTTTGGTATTAATCCTGTTGGCACATTTTCAGTTTCTCTTACAGTATTACCTTTCTACTGTACTTCATGATGTCCGATCCCATTGCTTAAGCTAGGAGGATATATTGCACAGCAACAACGTTTGAGGCTCAGTCAATCAGAATAACTGTGTGTGTGTGCGCATGCTCAAATCGATTTGAGTTACAAAAGATTTTAAAAAATGACAGATCTATGAAACCATCCTTTTGTTCCAGTGCAAGTTATGTCATTTCTTAAAAAAAATATATGCACAGAAAGTGCAGCTGCTGGTCCACTGACTGTACCATTAGATTTAAGAAACTGCAGCCCTGTTCAACCTGCTTTGCCCCGTGTTAAAATGTGACATTCTATTGTAGGTGTGACCCATCTGACATTAATATCTCTGATGAAATGTCTAGAACTGCGGTGTGGAAAGCTCTTGGTAAGAACACTGACGGCTCTAATCTCAAGGACGTCCCAGTTTCTACTACAAGGCAAGGGCACTCCTCTATCATTGACTAAGTGCAATAGTGATACAAAATGACACATTTCCCTTCTTTAATCCACAATGCTTTCTCGCTTTTCTATTACACCAGTTCCTAGCAAGATAACAAAGAACAGGGGTGAAGCCAGTCCTTTTAAAATACACAGAGAAAGAGTGTGAACAGTCTGCAGTAGGGGGGAATGCACATCAGTAATTGAAACTGAACCAGGGATGGGAAAAAGAGACTCCCATTGCATAGCAGTTTGACCCGTTCCTGGTTTTACTACAAGTTTAAGAACACACACCTGAGCTTGTTACCTATACACACTGGGGCTGATCAAACTGCTGTGCAATAGGAGTCTTCATTTCCATCCCTGTGAACCACTGCCCTTGTATAAATGTGGCTTCCGTACTTCACAGTGCTTCTATACAGAGGCTGACAGGGTTCCCGGTCTACATCGCAGCAAGTCTGTTACTGCAGTCACGCAGAAAGCTTTGCGCTAAATTGCTATGTGATTGTGCGCAACAGGAAGCTGAAACACAGCCACGCAGGGACAGGGAACATGCAAGCCGGTTGCAAATACACTGCAACATCCATCCAGTCACTATCCCACGAGAATAAATGGTGTTGCTCATGTTGCAATGCAGAGAGCTCAATGTTGCTTGCAAAAGGCACACGGCTTGCAAAAATGTACACACACAGTATCGAGTGGCTACACCCCTGGCTACCCTGAATTATTTACTGAAATACTGTAATGTGCAATTGGTTATGAGGAAGGTTCCAAATTGACGTCTGGGGGTGAACTGAATGCCCTGCTTTTGATGTAGTGCTCTAGCAATGGTAGTGCTGTTATTCACGCTGAACTGTTAAGCACAGCATGCTGCAGTAGCCAGCAGGTTGAGAGGAGAGGGGAGGAGTTGGAGTCTGCTGGGAATGTAACAGTGAAGCAGCTCTGCCTGTGACACAGTGCACAGAAAGCTAATGGGCAAAAACACAAATGACATGCAAGTGCTCCAACTATGTCCGCTTTAAAAGGCAATTTTAACAAAGCTTCAAGAGGTGAGAACTGATCTCAACTAGCAGATGGCAGCAAACTACTTCTATTACTGGATGTAGTGAAGCTTTCTTCCACTCTTGGTGAAGAAGTTATGTAGGCAAAGGACACCAAGGCTTAGCATTTCTGCAGACACAGAAGCTTATAATTTAGGTTTACCGTCTGTGAGCCTGTTCATGTATTCACACATCTGAACTGAGGTTTAGGATTATTGCAAAGCGTCCACTGGGAGTCCAACAGCTTTGCCCCCCTTTATGAGTGTTGGTTAAGGAATTCATTTCTTGTGTCCTCCTCGTTCTCTCTTGCAGGAATGTTTGAAACTGAGTACTTGGCTGTGAAGATGTTCATGAACACAGCATGGTGACTCAGGGAAGACCTTCAGCACTCTGTGCCAGCAGACTCTGCAAAGACACGGCAAAGCAGGGCGACCTCTCAACTGTATCACTGGGCAGTCAAGAGACCCCCCTCCCCCCTCCCCCACTGTAGCAGGGAGCAGGGTTCCCCTCCGACACATAGACCAGATTTAAAACCATTCTTATGATAACAGCAGAGTTGTGTTAATTACACCGCAGTCCGTTATAATGCGTTACAAAATATTCATTCTTTAAGAAATTTTGAATGTAAGAAAAACAATGTTGTTTGGAAATTTAATAGTTAATTAGCAGGGTTTTTTTATAATTTATTACGTTTCTTAATATTTTAAATGTGTTTTAATTGTTTATGTATTTATTAATTTATTTATTTAGGCACTGAATAATAAAAGTTATTTTTTATTTTTATTCTAATCTAGTTTGTGAAATGTGATATTACTATAGCTGGTCTATTTTATCTCATTTCTCGCAAAATTATCTTGAGAGCAATTCATCTCCTACACCTCAGTCTGCACCCTCCTTAACTTTGCTGGAGAGAGAGAGAGAGATCGTTTCCAGTTCTGCTTCTCACACGTCCGTCGGCATCCTGTCTGTTACTGAAGCTGTCAGACTGGGAGGGGAAGGACACGGCCGAGGGAGCACTTACACACTTTTTATTTAATGCGTACGTTGTCTTGTTTATGCACTTTATTGAACAGGGACTGGTCTTGAAAACTCAAAGCAAGGTGTCGTATAGCCATATATCAGCATCGACTAGAGCCATTCACCCAAACTGAAACCTTTATTAAAAATAATTAATAAAAAGCCAACAATAATACTTTAAAAGTCACTTTGCAAACCCCATTGTCAATTACATGAAGGGGTTGTGCACAAATCATTTATTAAACGCCTTTAAAAACACACACCAGCTGAACCAAAGCAATGCTGGTAATACAGCAGACTCTCTCGTCCACATAGGGAAAGCTGCAGTCGGTAGATTTGCAGTGTTTAGTAATAGTGTCAATCTGCAACGTGTTTTTAAGCCTCGTGTGGATGGAGAACATGGTTCAGGGCTTCGTTTAAAAGGGATTCAGGACTAATCAGAATTACAACTTGCGTCCCCCCATTGGAACCTGTTAGTAGCAGCTACACCAGAGGAGGGTAGATCACGCACTCAGAACGTCAACCACAAAGCATCCGGAACATTTAAACCACAACAGGTTCTATAGAAACAGATTACCTACGTTAATATCAGGGTTTGTCTTTTTTTTTTTTTTTTTTTAATTTAGATTTAGTGACTTGTATGTTTGCAAGTGTTCAGTGGCTGCCTTGAATCAAGTTGAGAGTGCTCTTTCTCTTACGCCGTTTCTATGACGGACTAAGCACAGAATGTACGAGAGACGCACTCTCAACTGGATTAGAAGCAACTACCTAACACCTGGAAACATGCTAGCAATGAAAACCAGGTCGCACTACACCAGAACACGATTCAAACTGCCACGATCGCAAGCACAGGTTTGACCACCACATTTTCTTCACTTCTAAAAGACGTGCACTGTATGGTAAACGCAACGAAAGGAGGCTTGGTGGTCCAGTGGTTAGAGAAAGGGGCTTGTTACCAGGAGGTTCCAGGTTCAATCCCAGCCACTGACTCACTGTGTGTGACCCTGAGCAAGTCGCTTAACCTCCTTGTGCTCCGTCCTTCGGATGAGACATAAAACAAACAAGCTCCTATTGGAAGCGACTCTGCAGCAGATGCATAGTTCACCCCCTAGTCTCTGTACGTCGTTTCGGAAAAAAAGACCAATTAATAAAAAAATAATACAAAAGCTATCAAAGCACACACTACGACAGCGCAGTATCGAGAAAAGGCACCAAGAGCGAACGCATGCATTAGTCTAGCTGGGGTAAGAAAATCCATTCTGTTTCATCAGTGACTACTGCAATAATCTCAATCCAACACTATGAATATTATTGATAGGAACAAAACCTTTAAAATGCATTAGTCTGGGTTCTTAAGAATCAGTTTCCATTTTAACACCTCAGTGCTGAATTTATGTAATTTATGTAATACATATTTTAAAAAAAGAGCTTTGGGAAAGAATGGGTGAGTGGAAAGTGAAGGCACTTTTTCTAGTGTATAATTTCTTAGTAATCTGCGCAATGTAAGTAATGTGTAGAAATAGAGATTATATATAATTTGTTTTAAGAAAACAAAAAAAGTTATATGTATTATATCAATAATGTATTTTATTGTAAAAAGAAAAGTCTTTAAAAAGCTCTGTTAGTCGTGTAACCAGAAGTGCACATGTTCTGTAAACCATGTAAGACTTTGAAATTTGGATTTGCAGAGAGAAGCAGGTGTTGTACTGTACCAATGTATTTTTTAGTGCAAGTCTCTCTCAAACCGCTCCGAAGCCATGTCCTAAATCTAGATTTTACAAGTCTGGCCTAAATATATATTACTGGGGAAAATGTACAAGTGAAGTAATGTGCTTGAAGAATATTTCAGACGCGGTTACTCTGTGAATTGTTCTGTACTGTCATGTTGATGCTGTCGTGTGGCGCCTCATAACTAGCTGCTCAGGCAGTGCAGTGGATACTAGATACCTGTTTGTTAAAGTGAATGTGTTTACCTGTCAACTGCAATACCATCCTATTGTACCACTGTGTGTGTAAATTAAAGAGACACGTTCACTCTCTCGACGAGAGAAGCAATTCCAATCGATTCTTACATGTGCTCGAATAAACCAATCCAAAAGGTGCATTGAAGTGCTGATTATTTGTGCATGTAAGCTCTGCGAACAAATTGTAGAGTTGAGAGTGGGGGTCCAATCTCGGTCCTGGAGGGTCGCTCCACTCCATATTTAACAGGTAAAATGAACCTAAATTTACCCCAACGAAGTCCAAACCCCTGTTATTTCCTGTTGCACCTGCCTCGCCTCTCACTCGCGTCCAGCACCTAGGTAACAACCTCAGGTGTGTGTTATTAAACTCCTAGTAAACAATTGATCAAACTGCAATGTAGAGAGACTTATTCCCATCCCTGCAGTTAGAAAAGGGTTGAGAGCCATTGCAACAGAGGACTAAATGCTCTGTCCTAAAGGTAATCTGCAAATCAACTGCAATCCTGCCATCTGCACAGAGAACGTTAATAATCAAAATGAATCCAGTTTATTTTGTTATTATAGGACGGGGGGGCGGGGGGGTGGGGGGTGGGGGGGGGGGGGTGTACATAGAGAGAAATTCTGTAGAACAGCGAATCATTTCAGAAGAAAACATCAAAAAAGAAAACATTTTAATAAAGAGTTAAGACTTTGTCTCTAACGAACAAGGAAGTCGGAAATGTATTTCTAGATATGCTGGCATTTTTTAACATCGTAAATAAATATTTAACAGATAACCTTCGCTTCTTATGTATTTAATACAAATTAATTTTGTTGTTTTAATTTAATATGACTCACTAGAAGGTAACAAGTGATATTAAGCCGATGAAATTGTGACAAAGCAGTCCATTGCATAGGATGTTAACTGCTGTTGTAATGCATTATATCCACTAGATGGCAGCACAGTATCAGGTAAAGGACCTTGACTTGAGGCCAGTATCCATATAAGGACTTGGTTTAAACGCAGCTACCAAATGTTCTTGAATGGCAATGCAGCGGTACTGCACTAAGGGGACCGCAGGGGCTCCTATTAGGAATAATCATACCACACAAACATTTCCATTTCATGTGACATGCTGGAAAGGTAGGACAGTGATCTTAGCCAATGCTCACTGTATCAGAACACAAGTGTGCTATCATAGGAGCAAGCCCTGCAGACAGCAGGCTCTATAATGAATGAAGCCAGATTACTAGAGCGCTCTGCAGTGTTGAGAGTGGAGTTCTCTTTCCTATACTACTAGAGCGCTCTGCAGTGTTGAGAGTGGAGTTCTCTTTCCTATACTGCTAGAGCGCTCTGCAGTGCTGAGAGTGGAGTTCTCTTTCCTATACTACTAGAGCGCTCTGCAGTGTTGAGAGTGGAGTTCTCTTTCCTATACTACTAGAGCGCTCTGCAGTGTTGAGAGTGTAGTTCTCTTTCCTATACTACTAGAGCACTCTGCAGTGTGGAGTGGAGTTCTCTTTCCTATACTACTAGAGCGCTCTGCAGTGTTGAGAGTGGAGTTCTCTTTCCTATACTACTAGAGCGCTCTGCAGTGTTGAGAGTGGAGTTCTCTTTCCTATACCACTAGAGCGCTCTGCAGTGCTGAAAGAGGTAATGAGCATAACAGTGTTTAAAATACCATCTGCAGTAGCGACTCTTGGTACAGTACTCTGTGTGGGTATGTGGTCCCATGCTGGAAAACCTGAAGCAGTTACATTAAAGGTATTTAAAAAAAACAATGCAAACAATGGTATAGTGCTCTGTATAGTTTGTGAATGGAATGTGTGTGTGCGTGCATTACGAAAGCACTGAGCACCCTTCCATCAGCCATTTAAAAGGAAAAAGGGTTCTGTTATGAAGTCATGCAATGAAATGGCATCACAGGCGTGTCGACAGGCAGCAGCGAGGAGGCTGGGAGCTGGGAGAGCAGGCAGGTAAATTGGCCTGACGTGGGAATCTTGGACAGAGCAGTGAAAGGTCCCGAGCCTTGGAGCCAGCACAGCAGAGGAACAATGGGGCCCGCGATGACGGGCATTGTGATGGAACTCCACTCTAATCACCTCAGCCAGCGTGACTGACAGCGGGACACTCTGGAGAACACACAGCGCCTCCTGATTGACAGGTCGGGTTCGTATTCTCCACTCGCGGCTCACAGCACGGTATGTGAACTGCACCGCACAGCCCAGCCACACAAACATCACACTGCATTTCATACTGCATTGCATTAGAGAGCGGATTTACTCGCTTTTAATAATCAAAAGCATTTTAAAAAGCTGCTTCCCTTCTGTCATTCACCTGAAGAGAATGTTGGTTTTGCCCGGTTGTTTTAAGTAATTACACACAGGAGGTGTGATTCCCCTTTTTTCAGCTCCAGAACTTTATTAAAACAGAGATTAAGATCAGTTGCTAAGCTTTGAAAATAAGGCAGTTTTAGCAGCTTCTGACGGATCGTTTGAATTTTCCAAGGGTCTTGTTTGCACAACAGTAATGCTGCTGCACCAGCATTGCATGTAACGGGAAATCTGTGCAGGATAAAAATCACACCAGTGTTGTTCTTATGAAGATTGCTTTTCATGCTTAAACATTATGGAGCTGTCCCTTGCAGCAAGGGTAGTAAAATGTGACAAGCAAACTCATACAGTTTGGTGCTTTTTTAAAAAATCCGATACCTTAAATGTGTCAAACTAATTTAGCTAAAAGGCAGTTTATGAAGCCCCCAGTTGCTATAGAGAAGCACGCAAGATTGAAATCATAAAAAAGCAGGCAATGAGAGCATGAAACAATCAAACCGGTTGAGGGATTATATACTGAGCAGCACTACCTGGGAACTGGAGGGGCACAGTGTGTTTATGCACTAGCTGCTCACTGTTGATCACAAAAGTGAAACAAGTTTGGTGAAACAGTTTAACCCTCATAAAAACACACTTTACGATTTCAGCACGTTTGCACAAAAGAAAATGTACAAAACGAGTCCACTTGAGCCATCAGTGCTCACCCAGTATCCGATCCAAATGTAGTGTTATACAGCCCTCTGCATGCCGAGGCAACCTCATTCAAATGTCATTCTTGATCTCAAAACTTTGGGCGAGTCTTAAAGACTCAGCCGCACAGGCTAGGTAACCCATTCCATACCCTCACCACTTTCTCTCTGTGAAAAGAAGCATTTCCAACTCTCTGTCCTAAGCCCATTTCACTTCCAACCCTACCCCTCTGCTCCTGGTTTCTGTGCAGCGTTTTAAAAGTATTGGCTCGTGGGCTAATCCCTTTCTGTTTGGGGTGTGGAATTTTAAAACACGTTTTGGAGTATACGGTACATCCTGGCAATTACAGAAGCAATTTAACGTAAAACAATCCACACAAAATAATAAAAAAAAGAACATTGAGTTTCACTGTGATCCCTGTGCCTGCAGCTAGCTCGGACCGGACCCCCACTGTTTGCCTGGAGGGTGCAACCAGCATCTGCACAGCTAATGAATGGAACCATTCTATAAGTCTTTAAACAATAGGAGAGGCAGGCTCCAGCGACTCAGAACCTGGGGCGTGAATCAAACCCCACAGACTCGGAGAAAGAGGGGAGGCAGGAGAGATCAGAGGGGTCTGTCAGTCCCAAGAGAAGCAGCAGATTTATGTGGGGGGTGGGAAAATCGGAGGAGGTGGTCCTGGGTGAGGTATAATAAGAGTAAAATGTTGCTGCTGTCCAAAAAGCAGATCATAAAGTTTAAACAAAGCTCGGAGAGACAAAAGGCACTTTTTCTGTGGGTGCTGCGTGGGGAGGAGAGCATTGTGCTTGGGAACAGAAGGGTCCGTGTTCAGTACAATATCCGGATGCAATAATGCAGCCGCTGATCAGTTACTAGACAGGGGCTTATCAGATCAGTTCTTTGAAAACAGTCAGCGCAGTCTTTTTGCAAACCCTGGACCAGGCTAGCAGAGTTTAATATTTAATATGCCATTACTTCTCTTTACAAGAGTATCATTCGTACAGCATTAGCAATAGGAAACAAGCTAGCTGTGTACGAGAAAGGCAAAAGCAGGTTTAGGAATTACAGCTTTCTTAAATAGATTATTATTGCCAGGGAGAAAAAAAGCTACATATGCAATTGATCCTGTACTGATTACTGCTCACCCTATTGTGAAGATGCAGTTTTTTCAAAGCATTTTCTTTTTTTTACAGCTTTAGGCAGTTCACAGGCTTAAAAAAACCTCAAGTAGGGTAAGTGACACTCTGTTACCTTGGGCTGTCCACTTGACCCCCCTGTGCCTTCGGTTCCACCCATCTGTTATAAACTGTGCAGGAGCGGGACCACCCCCTCCGAAAATGAGCTGTCTGGGCAGTCCCGGGGAAATGATTCCTGATCCCAGGAATAAAGAAGAGGAGAAAGAACTGTCACCTGCCGCAGCCGTGCACATGTAAATCACGTTGCCCCTTGACCTTGCACTTGACCCTGAGAACCGAGAGGGCGCAATCCTTCAGATAGAGCTTCCCATGCAGGGAGGCAGGCGGGGAGGAACTGGACTATGGGACCTTGCAGACACTTGTTCTGTAAAGCACTTTTCAATCTGTTTGCAAAGTTTGCCTCCAGAAAGCCAATGTAAAATGCCAGACTCTGGGAACGTTATTTTAATTGCTACCTAAACCTGGTTTTGCAACATTGCTAAGATTGCATCTTGTTTTGTTGAGTGTAAGGAGGTAAGCTTTGCACTCACGCTAACAGGTCCGCAGAGCTTGGATTAACACCCGATCACATGCCACATATGGCCACCAAAAGGGGTTTTGAGATGAGGGTTGCATGCCACTTTGGGAGGAACTACCCCAGGCATGGAGATAAGACTCCCATGCAGAGCAGTTTGATCCATTCCTCGTTTTACTTTGGATTTTAAAAAGACACACTGTGGCTAATCAAGCACATAGTAAAACCTGGACTGGGTGAAACTGCTATGCAACAGGAGTCTTCGCTCATCCCTGGTACTGCAAGTGTGTCGCAGGTGAACCCCACCAGAGTTCTACATTCATCTTCCATGTTAAACATCAGAAAACGAAGTGCGTTCATATCACCTGCAGCAGAGGAATTGTTCTTCCATCAGTCGCAGATACTGTTTCAACCCGAGAGGAGCGCAGGTCAGTTTTGCTTTCCAAATCCACGCCGCCCCACTCAGAACAATGTGTTTGCCGTCAGCTGGTAGCAACGCCAGCGGCGTCCCCGCAGGGCGCACTCCTACGCGCGCCCACAAGTGCAGCGCGCCGTGTGGAACAGCTGCTAACTGTACGCTTGGGGGCTGGTGCTGCATATTTGTGAGGACCCTGGTGCTACAGTGGGCGATGAAGCCTGTGATTAAACACATAAAAAATAAATAAATAAACCTCCAGCCACCCACGACACAGCACCTCAAGCGTTTTCTGCCCACTGCCTACCCAAAAAATCCTTTACAAATAACTTATTTTTATAGAATAAAAAGTCTACACAGGCTTGTCAAGTTCCCTGTATACTGAGCATTTCAGTTGTATAGAACAAGGACTTCCACATTCTCCAAACCAGACACTACATCAGGCTCCTTGATTTCTGGTGCTTACAGACGCGTTACCCCCCTTTGATTTTCCACAGAAAGCCTCGATCTGCTCAACTGAATAACACTTCAGGGATATTAAATCACAGACATGTACATTAATGTGTACACAGGCTCCAGTTGGCTCAATATACAAACGTCTGAATATCCCCCTTGAGCGCTTGGAGCACAGTCCACAGACAACAGTTACACATCCAAGCATCTGCAAAGGACTCAAAAGAACTGGATATTGTATTCAGTGCCAAACTAACTATGCCCAGGCTGTAAAAGTTGCAACCCTTCTTCACTAGTGGTACCGCTAGTTCTTGTGTGTGGGGTTTCAAAATCTCTTCCACCTTCGAAAAGATTTCAATCCTTTGTATAGTATTAGTATGCAAATGTAAACCTGTGTCCCACGAGCGACCCACTCACAATAAAGTACAGTAGCATCTATCTACTGCATGGGCCAGTCAGGGCACAGCTACTGTATAAACTCCCTTGAAAAGGATTAGTCACACTGTAATTAATGTAATTACAGATTAACTGCATCTTCTTTGTCATTGATCCTATCTGCATTTCCACTCTGCACAGTGTGCATCCTCTCTACAGTACATCCCCGAATCACTGACAGACACCCTGCACCCTGCTCACTGGAGCTCTCACGCTGGATCAATTAGATTAAAGGACTGGTCTATCTGCTAGCCCAGCTGGAATGCATGTGCAGTTAATGGGATTGCGAATTGCAGGGAAAGAGCAGTAATATAATTAGAGTGCTAGCTGTCACAACGCAGGGAGATTGACTGACAGGTGGTACCCAAACCCAAAAGGGAATGGCTTTAAGAACAAACGAGCTATATAATTATAAGGCTCTCCTTTATTCACAAAAATGTAAGGAGTGTTTTAAAGAATGGTATGTTAAGGATTTTTTTTTTTTAACTCATTTTGATTAATTCAATCAAGTTTTGCAAAAACTCTTTCATTTCTTAGGTTTTTTGTGAATATGGTCCCCAGTTTGTGTAAATTACACCATTTCCTTTTAAAATGGCATTACTGTATTTTCATATTTCATTTACCTGCTGGAATATTTAACTGGGCAGTAATACAAAACGTCTATTGTGGAAGAACAAATCCCAGGTTAAATAAAACAACGGTAAATAACGAAAGGACAGCGATTTAAAAACAGCAGAATAGGTTTCAGAACAAAACCCGATGCAAAACGAACACATTCAGACATCCATGAGATTACGGCTCCTGTCTGATAAAGGCACAGGAATTCCCCGGGATAATGCTTCACACAGTCAGTAAGTGAAACGTCATTGAGTCACGTTCCACAGCTTCAAGACAGACTGGAGCGCTCCCAGCAGCTGCAGGTTTGCAAGAGCTAGTTCGACTTCTCTGACTGCCGTGAGCCGCTCAGTACATTTTGAATACTGTTCTATTAACATTTTTTTTTTCTAGGTTCTAAGAGACATGGGTTACAGTCTGGCACTATGAGATCTCGCACAACTTGATAACAGCCTTAATGCTTAAACCAGGAGGAGAAATATATCTATATTGGGACTCCCAGCTGTAATTGTTTGTCTTCCCATCTCTTGAATATTTCAAGATCGATTGTAAGTGTACCAATCTGGAGTGATTTCCGATGAGCACCTGATGTGAGGGTGTAATTGCACTGGCAGGCCCCCTTTGGGGTGACCTTGTAAAGAAGATGATCCTCCTTCGGGATATTTTTCCTAGGTCACAGATTAAATAAATAAACAGGCTACTGTATTGGGAGGTGCCTAGCCCAAAACACCCAAACCCACCCACCCACAAACACACAAACACACAAACGCAGAGCACAACTATTCATCTAGTGCATTGACTTATTGATCCGAAATCGAGCAAATCACTTTTTGAACTTCGCTCCCAGCTGCAGCCTCGCTCTCAGAGGAGTCCAGAGGTTTTGGCAGGAGGAGCGGGCTGATGCGCATCACAAACTGAAAGGATAAAAACAGGAGTGATCTGCGAGGCGACCCAGAGGAATCTGACAAGCCCTAGCTGTCAGCAACAATTACCACGGTTTAAGATTTTGAAGAATATCAGAATCTCTTTAAACCCTGTTCCTGCTCCCCACCCCCCAGAACACACTGAAGCACAAAGAAGCATTCTTAGGTTGGCTAGGCTGGTACAGTGTGCTAGCCTCGTATTATACTGTCTGCTTCGATCTGCATCTGTTTAAGAGTAACTGCGTGGCTCATCCAGCATCAGCAGGGTTTATTTTCTCTCTGGAATTTTAATACAATTAGACGCTTTAATACAAGGCCAGACGCTCCCTTCTCTAATTTCCTCTCGTTTGCAAATCCTGTAGAATTTTTGATGATTAAAATAAAAAAACACACACCCCAGTGACCTGGATCTTGCATGAAATCACTGGGAAAGAAAGCATGCTTAATAAGCAGCAGGAAGCAGGATGAGCTCAGACGAGAGAGGAAGGGTGTATGGAACGCATCTCTCTGCACTGCTCCCCTCACAGGTATCCACACGTACACATTCCACAGCATGCATCAGCTGCACACGCACACACGGGTCAGGAGTGCCACGGACTGCTCGCTCACTCGAGACTCTCCAAATCCACTGGATATCAAATGAACCGGCAGGCTGTGTCAGTCTCTCCACTCAGGGCACACACCAACGACCATCGCATTATTATTATTTATTTTAAACCTCAACTACAATCTGTTTGTAATCTAAATGATTTAATATCTGTGTGCCTGAAAAACACAACAAAGCAGTACATGCATCATATATATTATTATAAAACACAAATATATACCGTAGAAAGTGTTGCAAAATTTAAAAAAAACCCTTACAACACACAATATATATATATATATATATATATATATATATATATATATATATATATATATATATATATATATATACATACATATATATACACACACACACACACAATAGATAATTAAGTTACTGATAAACTGATAACTCTTAATATTTTGAATGAGCGGCTTATTAAAATAGTGAGTCAGTTTATCAATTACTTTTGTTCTATCTATCCCTACAGTATACTCCATGTTGGTATAGGATTGGGTAGTGGTTTTGCAGAAGGACTCACAGTAGAATTCTCTGCAAGTTGGTTTTCCTGCATACAAAAATGTTTGATTCGAATAAAATAATTATTTGAAAGACCCAAGAAAAATGGGTATTCTAATCTAAATTAAAAGACAGGGCATGGATCACAAATTTATAGAAATTCCAGTTCACCCAAAATATGTTTTTTAAATCACCTTTGGGTGTATATATTTATTCTAAAATAAATAAATCTCATACTCATTAAAAAACAATGTACCCATCAATCTATTATAATACAGTTCAACTGAAGATGGGCACAATTGAGAATTAAACTACTAAATATATAGGGATTTAAAATGTATGTAAATTATATTTTGGATATAAAGCGCTGTGTTCTGCTTGTTTAGATGTGGGAAGCCAAAGAGTAGAGGAGGGGAGGTCTTCAGTTTTAAGCCCGCAATTGAAAGCCTGCTGTGAGCCGAGTTTGACATTTAGCCCCGGCGCTGATCAGTTTGCGGGCTTCCCGTCTCCAAGCTGTGACGCGAGGGTAGGTTTCTATGTGGTGAAGGAAGGGGGCTCAGTGTTATAAAAAAAAAAAAAACACAATAGCGCTAGGACATCTGTCACACACTGACGATCACCTTTCCAAAACAACGAGGGGGAGAGGAGGAGAGAGGTGAAGCTACCCAGCCAAGTTGTGTCTTTCATTGAAGCCACTTACGTTGCCCTCTCCGTCTGACAATCATTTTGCTCAACCATGGCCTCACACAGCTACAGCTATCCCGTTCCAGCGCAGGTCGCTTGTGTTTAGAGTTGACATTAAGATCCCATTTCTATAGTCCTTGGGTTAGATATTAAGTAATGTGTGTCTTGATAGTTGCTGCTTTACATTCATTTCAAACGCACTGCTAAAAAGACAAGCGGCAGTTTCGTTGGAGTAATGTGGAAGGCGACTGATCCGTGACACAAATGCGTTTATAATTCATTACTGCCGGAGCTGGATTGGAAATATGACTTGAGGTCATCTCTACGTTTTAATTCTCTACAGTTATTGTAAAGTGTTAAAACAATGTAACCAGATAATACAATTCCTATATAAATGAAGCGTAATTGATAAACTGAAAAAAAAACCTCACTATAGCTAATTAAAGAGTTTTCTCAATTACTATTCATTCATCTCTGTTATTTCTAGTGATAGATGAGGATCCTGTTGGATCCTCACCCAGTAGAATTCTCTAGAACAGTTCATTAAATGATCAAAATGATTTAAAAATAAATTGTAAATAATTCATAAGTTAAAGATTTGTAAATATATATATGTGTGTGTGTGCGTGTTATGTGTGTATGTGCTTGTTATGTGTGTATGTGCGTCTTGGTTCTGACTCAGAAGTCACCCAAGCACGTCATGTAAAATCATTGAGCAGTTTTAATTCAGCCGGCCCAGTGGACAGATTTACAGAGCTGTAATATCGACTCCTATTGACTGCCGTGCTCAAAGCTCCTTGTAATGGGTGGACTCCCTGGGGAGCGTTACGCACAATGTTATACTTTTATTTAGTTGTTTTTTTTTTTTAATTAAAAGTTACAGGCGTAAATGGTATCACAGTGTAATGGAAACATGGACCACAGGGTCGGGCAAAAGTGTGGCTCCTCACGGGCACTCCCGGACCGGATCACAATCCCCCGTAGTGTGAAGCCACGCACCTGGGTTTCACAACTAACAAAACCAGCAAGGCTATTCAGACATCATTCAAGACCTTTTTAAGAACCCGATATTAAATCGTAATGCTAACATCCCTTAAGAAAACGTGTCGCATTAACCCATGTAATTCCCGATTCCAGCAATGGACAAAACGCAGGAGATGCCGACAACTGAAAAACAAACAAACAAAAAAAAGAAATGCAAGACATTTTAATTCCCAACATCTTTTTTTCAATTCAAAAGACATCGACTTCTAGTCGAAACGTCTGTCATTGAATTTATCTTTTCAGCATTTCAAAGCGCTATGGAGAGTGTAATCGGAATGGAAGTGAAGCACAGAACATAGCTGTTTTTTCCTCGGTCGTTAAAAAGAGGAATGCTTGTTTTCCTTATTCTCTAAGGGGAGTCATTGTTTAGCCCAAATAATTTACAACAAGCCTCCAACACACACAGAACCCACCCAGTATGCATGGCCAATCGGAACACATTGGCCCCATTTAGAAGGGCTTGTTTGCTGCGAATTGTCCCCAGGTGTTGAAAGCCTAGGACAAAGACACATTTGAAAAGGTGATCCCGCGATGTTACAGAGATTCGGGCTCCTTTAATAGGATCTGGATGACAGCGGAGGCTGGCGATGTGTACAGTACTGGCGAGCAAACCCCTGATTTTTTAAAACAGGAGCGTGCACAGTGGGCTGGTTTCATGCGTTCGAGAATGGAATGAAACCAAATTATCCACCTGACGTTTGTTCCAGTCAAGAACATTATTTTATTGAATTTGATTCTTCAGGAGAATGCAAGCTTGTGTCCCTACTGATAAAATAACACCTTTGGGGGAATGCAAACGACCTGGACTGTCAACAACTGCTACGTTCCTGCACTGTAGCCTTAACTATAGAAACACCCCACAGCAAACAGACAGCAAGGAAAATTGTTTGAGGTGTTCATGAACATTACTGGGGGAGTCAGACACACTGCAGGAATACAAGTCCCTGCTTTACTGCTTGGTGTTTTGCTGCACATGCAATGCAAGCGAGACTCAAGCACTCTAACAGTCCTTCTAGGTTAAGTAAAGGGCTGAAAGGATTCCCCCCCCCCCAATATTGACTACCATTGCGCCGATTCATCACTTCTCTTCTGTTTATCACGGCGGGAAGACTTTTTTTGCCTTCCGAGTTACAAATAAAGAATTGAAAGGGGTTCCTTAAATGGAGCTATTGAAATGCACATTGACTATTGTTCAGTTTCTTTCTCTCTTTGTGTGTGTGCTGACTTCAGCAAATCAGCTACATTGATTCAGCCCCCCCCAACCCCCCCCAACCCCCCCCAACCCCCTACCCCCCCCCAGGGTTGTGTATGATGCTGTTCACTCTAAATAAGTAAAACTGAGAATTTTAGGATTGAGACAATCAAAAATAAAAAAATGTATAAACACAATTTAGATCCTTCATCATTTAATCAAAAAAAAACTACTAAATGATACTGCAAAAAAAAAAAGTCTACTGGAAGATATAATAGTAGTACAGTATTTCATGTTAGATTTCAAAATGTCAAATTTTTAAATTTGTCAGTTTTTCTTTATGTATATGGCAAACTACAAAGAGGTATGCCATTCAATGTGTTAACGTAACATTATTCAGCAGGTTTCATTCGACTTTATGAAGCAAAACTAGTTCTATAGGGTTGATGCAAAACATTTGGCCACAGCTGTGCAAATCCTGGCATTGCAGAAGTCTGATATATTGTGAAACATTTAGAAGTAACTGGTAGAAAATCAGAATCAATTCAGACCCTACTATCCCTGCAACAGCATCCGTTACCGCCAAGCAGTAATTAATCCAGGTTGTTATTTTGCATTCTGTTCTATTTTATGTATATATTTATCCTGAATTCTAATGTCACAGTGATGGTTCCAGCTGCTTCCACCCGCTGTGGAAATGGAAGTCAACTGGAATACAGAAATCGGATATAATAAGGATGATCAGCGATGCAGAAATGGGTATAATGACTTGTAAACGTAGCACCTCTAATGGAATGGATGTGCAGGGCCACTGGGTTTATTAGGGACAAATAAATCACACAGACACACTGCTGGAAAAAACGACAACATTTTACCACCATTTGGGGAGGCGAGGGGGCTGGGAGAGGCAATTCAAGCAAGAAGATAGTAAATGAAAAAAAAAAAAACAGGTTTCTTCTTTTTGTCAATTTTGATAAAAAAAAACCCCATAAAATATTCATACATGCATTAATAATTTAAAACCGATCCACCGCCAGCTTCACGCATTTCAATATTCTGGAAACTAAACTGAAAAGGTAATGCACAGTCCCACATTAAAGATTAAAAAAAAAAAAAATGTAAAAAGGAATGTTTAAACACTATTGAACTCTAGCATTCTCTAACATTCTCTTAGGTTAAAAGTGCTTTGAAGACAGAGAATAAACTTCTAACGTAAATAAAAACAGTGGCGGGGAGATCCAAGTACCCCTGGCCATTATCTCCAGATGAATCCTGGATTTCAAGGGGACAGCTCCACGTTTCAGAAAGACCAGAGTGTGGGGGTGGACTCCCTAGTAAGTGAGCCACCGACGTCGCTTGCTCGGGTGGGACTGTTGAAATGTTTCTCCAAACAGTAGAAAATGTGTTTGAACCTTGACCCCCGACACGGTAAAGAGCTGGTGGTGACATCAAACACAGCACGTGCGGTACAGGGAGAGAGGGAGAGAGAGAGAGAGAGAGAGAGAGATAGATAGGGGGAGTGGAGGAGGAGGAGGGGGAGAGAGATAGATAGGGGGAGTGGAGGGAGAAGGAGGGTGGGAGTCTTCTTCCATCCCTGTATTATTGTTGGTATTGTTATTAAACAGTCATTAAAAGCAATCCCTTTTCTTTTAAGTTTGTGTAAATTATGAAATGACATTATGAAAATGTGCTTTGATTTGAAATATGCCAGTTCTCAATACTGCAACTCATCTCGCGTTTTTAAATGAAATTTATTTGTTTCTCCCATGTGGGTCTCAGTCACATAACGCATCAGCTGTTTTAGCCGTTGAGAAAAAACAGGGCTGAGGACAAGTAAGTAATCTGAGAGCGGAGTCTGTGTAACTCAAGAACACGGGTGTTCAGCTCATTACAAATTACACAACATGAACTGGACACACAACAGCTAAAAGCAGACTGTGAAGCAACGCTGCCGTGGACACACCGCAGAGTGTTTCAGAGTCCGGACCGCTGGATTTAATCAGACGCTAAGAGTTTCAAAACTAGAAAGCTGGTGCAGAAATGAAGCATCGCAGGAACGTTCTGAGCTTCTCCAGGTCGTGTTATTTCTGTGCTCCTCGTGTTCACCTCATCACTTCTGAACAGTGACAAACAGGGCCAGATGCAGCCGGGCGGAATACTGCTCACTGCGGAGCGTTTCCTTTTAGAATTGTGGAATGTCAGCATTCCGTGGATAGAATGTATGCAGCTGCCACTCACGACGATGGGAAGAGCATAGCTGTGCTGCAAGATTACACTGTATATAGCATTGACATTAATGTTGTTATTTTTGACCCTCAGTAAGTGCCTTCACTGTTTTGCGTTGCTGTTTGGGTTCAGCAACACTGGGGGAATGAGGTCTTCTCTATTTGAGTCGAGATCGCTCCCGCTGTGACAGTGCAAGGCTCCGTGTTCTGCATTGCGTGCCATTCTGTGATGTGGATTACACTGCTGTCCAGCTGTGAGACCACCAAGCACACACCTTGCACCTAAACCCGCAGCGGTTTATATACCTCTTAAATAAAAAGGTTGCTGTACAATGCAAAACACCAAAGCATTCAACAGATTACGTACTGAGCACAAATGGAAATCGCAAATGGTTGCATACCAAATCGAACAGGATTTATAATTAAAAACAAATCGCCCAATTGCTCCAGTCGTGTTACAAATGGTATTAAAACGACCGTGTGCAAAAGGACAGCTGAGCTTCAAATCACGTTGAGACAGCTACTGCGATTGAGCTGGTGACCCTGAAGGTGAAAGGATTCATGTCCAATTGCCAAAACCCTGGATTGATATTTTTAGAGTCAGGGCTGCTTGTGCGAGGTCGCACGAAGTCGGGTTTCAATAAGGAATGACTTTGCGACAGCGCTTGACCTGTTTAACTGGGTCGCTGGAATTGTTTCAGGTCAAATGATTCTTTGTGCAGCTTGCAGAAGCACAGTACAGGGCTCTCTCATTATAGAGCAACCTAGCAATGATGCAGTACAGGCACACAGCACCATTGCATTCTGATTATATCCGGTCTCTTCACTAGTGTTCTAACCAGGGAGCTTCATGCTTTCAATTATAACAGGGCTGCTGTGACAGGGATGGAAACGAGATTCCTATTGCATAGCAGTTTCACCCATTCCAGGTCTTCGTATGTGCTTGATTTTAGCCACAGTGTACAGGTAACAGGCTCAGGTGTGTCGTCTTAGACGCATTGTAAAACCAGGAATGGATCTAACTGCGATGCAATCAGAGTCTTATTTCTATCCCTGTATGAAATCATGAGTAGCGCAGGGGTATGGTAGTGGTGTAATGGAGCTGTGAAGTGCGCGAACAGGCAGAACACATTGTTAGACCCTTTAATGTCAAAAGCGTGTTCCTACGTGTGATGCTCTTTGAACACGTACGTGAGGGATAAATGTCAAGTTACATTTTTGTTTTTTAATGATCCGATTTAAAAGAAGTGCTAACCAATGCTTTCAAAACCATTGCTTTCATTTTATTATTAGCTTTAATATCACTTCTTCCCCCGCATGCTTTTTGCTGAGAATGTTGAGGATATGCAAATACATCAAATGCATTGATAAACTGCTGCCTCCTGCTACCTTTGCTGTAGGTCACAGTACTGCAGACAAAAGGCTTTTAACAGGAAAAAAGGGGGACTTCTAGCGATAATATTGCTGGCGCTAAAAAGAGCTAAGAAAATAGATTTCAAAACCTTGGTAAATGCTCCTTGAAGTATAATTTTCAGATTCTCAGTTCATCCAACACTATTACAAATTCACCTTTTAAGCAATACCCTCTCATCCCAGTCAGACTGTACGATTTCTCTCTCTCTGTTAGTAATTACCCATCGTTAAGACAATTAGTTTTAATGTGTTTACACATTAGAAGGGGGAAATTAAACAAACCAGCACCAGCATTAGAAACCTTCTGATCATCGTAATCAGAGCAAATGATCATAATTGCTGTCTGTCAAATGATTACCGCAGTCACTCACACAACCTGCACATGCCCGTCAGCTTTCGTCTGGGGATCAAGGCTACAATGACAGACACGTGATTTAACCCAAATTCATCAGTCTCTGCTCGGACTTGTGGGACCAGTAGGGGTCGCTGTCTGAAGTCCCAGAGCCATGAGGCCAATGTAGCAACTTGGCATGACCAGGATTCGAATTGGTGAACTCCGGATGGCATGATTCATCCTGCTCTACCCACAGTAGAGCCTCTACTGGGTGTCACAGGGGATCCATCACATGTGTTTTTTGTGCCCCTGTAGCTGAAACTACCTTTCTAAACTGTATCTCGTCACACTCAATTAGTTATAAAGGGCTTTGGAGATGCACCAATGCATGAAAAGAATGCATTAAAAACAATATTGTACCAAAAATCCTGCAGATAATCCTCCCACACAGAAAGCAGTGTTGGAAACTAAATGATCCTATGTGTTCAAGTCCTGTTATTGTCCGTCTCTTAATCCAGGCATACCATACTAATAGCTAATGAAAGCTCAACAATGATGGTCGTTTTTCTACCCCCCCCCCCCCCCCCAACAAAACCCATCAGTTATCGACCGAGCTGTCAGCTTAAAAAAAAAAAAAAGTTGTTGGTAATGATCAACTGTCAAAAAAAAAAATCAATCTGCTGTTCAATAATTCGTCGCCTCTTTATCAATGGGAATGTTATCAGAAAGCACAATGCTGAATACCTAGGAACATAAAAGCAGTATAATTAAAGACTCCAATTGTATTGCACTTTGAGCCATTCCAGGTTTTTCTGTGGGGCTTCCGATGAAGGCAGAGAGCCGGAGGAGACAGAAGCGGGGTTGTTTTTGTGGATATCTTTTAGGGATTGAAGTAGGCATCAGTTTTTCCCATTCTGAGCTCTCCTGCCGTGAACGAATGCAGAGCGGCGCGCCCGTTACATAGCAGCTTGCTCGCTGCTGGCACTGCGGAGCGACGTGCTGGGAGGTACAGAATGTGACACGCTGCTTGCTGAAATGATAAATGGGAAATTGCTCATGCCTTTTTCCAGCTGTGCTCAGTTATTGCAGCTGAAGGGGGGGGGGGGTGCAGCCGCGATTCTTCATCTTTCAGCTGACAGCTCCTTCACAGGCACGCTCCTTAACAAACCAGGGAGAGGAAGGAGGCAATGTAACACTCGCCCAGGCACTGCATCCTAACACAAGGGTGACAGGGTCAAATATACTTGTGAGGCTACACAACACTTTTAACTAGACTTCCTCGTCTGGTTTCTGGCTGTATTGTGCCTTGACCTCTGCAGTGTCCCTTCAGGTCTGTCCTCTATAGTGGATTGCTATTCAAAACAGACTTCATGTTGCAGGTGATTTTGCAGTTCAAATGTCATATGTTCAAATGTCCGTTCAAACATTATACATAAACACACACACATATATTACAGTGTTAAAGCTTTAAGGGTGACAGATTCCTTCACTTAAATGCTCTGTACCCGGTTGTGTTTTGATATTGCTCTGCTGCTGTGCGGTTGCTATAGAAACTGTTTTCAGTGACAGAGTTCAAGGTGGTGGTGGGTTCTCAACCTTCATAAAAAAAAAAATTAAAAAATAAAAGATTCATGCCACCCAGCCACCTTCCTCGAAAAAGGAGATTTTTAATGATCATGATTTTTATATGAATTTCTTTTAAGATAACAAGAGTGTTCGTAAATGGTCAAAAAGATGTTTAGAGAATATTTCAATGGCTCTATTCTATATAAATTCCTTTGATTTCTATTCATCATACTAAAGTACACCATACTAAACCATGCTATGCTGCATGCAGTATAAACAATGCATGTTTTTGTACTCTGCAACATGCATGTGTTTTAAGAGGTAACAGACATTTTAGCCTGACAATTAATGTCTGCTAATAAAAAATAAAAGTGCTGCAGTGTGTGTGCCTGCCTGTCCTGGGACTCCCCTATACTGAATGTGATTAGATTACTCTTAAAAACAAAATCCCCTCTAATAACCCGGATTACCACAGTACAGCTGCTTGCTTTACCCTGATCACTTTGCACACTTTCTTCCACGGATCACCATGTTTAGTTCTCTGTGCTTTTCCTCCACACAACTCCACACCATGCCCGCTCTGGATTCCCCTCTCTTACTGCAGATTGCTACAGTCAGCATTTACAAAGAAGACACCTCAACATTATGAACATCATACCTTTACAAAGTGTCACACAGATTACGGCAAACATCATTTTTTCAATTGAATTTGCACGACTCCCCCCCCCCCCCCCCCCAACTCCCCTCCCCTTCTCTACCCTAATAATTAGCCTTGCCCAGCAAGGCTTTCTATAACCGTCTCCTAAAACCTTGCCTGCTTTCTCAGCCTATTAAAGGCATGTGTCCCTGCAGAGTGACACCCAGTTCAATAGCACAGGTTCTGGGGGGGAGAAGATAGCTTAGTAACTGTAGAGAATTTTATTTGCATTTTTTATTTTTTTCTCTCTTCTACTCGTAGGGTCATTAAGCTATCAGTTGCATCGCGGACCCTAAAATAAAACACATTCCAGATACAATGAATTCCATTGAGCTGGGGGGAGGGGAGGGGGTCAGAGGAAGCTTGTACTGCCAGCTCCGGGTGAATCTGGACTGGATCTGCACGAAACAGCACAGGCAATGCAACATGGCCTTATTGAAAACACACGGCGTGCTCAGAGAGGAGTGGGCATCAAACACCACCGAGCAGAGCCTGCAAAGGAAGCGCGTTGAAGGAATGAATAGCAATAGATGTTACTCCGGCCACGGGTTGGTTTTCATTAGCCAGGTCATTAGGGGTGGGGGTCAGATCTATGGCAGAGATAACCTTTGGAAAAAGATATTTCGGTTTTAAAACAAATATTTAAAATTAGCCTTCAATCACTCCTGTCGATCAACTTGTTCATTCTTTTACTTGGCACCGTATGATCATTAATAAAAAACAATGCATAAATGAAGCTGATGCTTACAAAGCAAAGAACATGAATAATAACATGAAAAAATCCTACATTGTGACAGTAAGAGTGCAGATTATACTGCTTGTTAATTATTTCATAAAGTTAAACAAATCATAAGTATTTAATTGGGCTACAGTTACTGGTCACCTTACCAGCGAGAAGCAATGCGGATGGTCTATATTGCATGGAGATTACATTGAGGACGGTCTTAAACTGACAAACGTTTCCACGCACTGCACTGTAACACTTTTGGTCTGTACTTCTGAATAAATGTATTTCTGCATAAATCTGGCACTTCAGCGAATTCTTTTACTTAAGTGTTCAGCATGTTTATCTCACGTATGTTTATGATTTATGATGTATTGGTGATCCTCGCCTCACACCTGCACCATACTGTCTGTCGGACGCTATCTTGTAAATAACTGCTTGAGATTCGAAGATTAGATAGGTAACACCAAATACCCAACAAAACTATTCTTATTGGGAAGCAGGCCCTGCTTCGCTGAGATCACTGTGTTTTCTGCTGCAGTCTGGTACGGAAACCCAGATGCACATTCTTCTGTGAAGTTAATTAGTTACACCACCTTTGGATGTCGATATAATTCCTTGCATGTGTGTGTGTGAGGATTTGAAATGTTTTGTATTATGTCAACCGCATGTACATCTTGGGTCATTTAGTTTCTTTATCGTATTTTGTTGTTTTAATGATTGTGTTTTTATCATCTTACTATGGGAACTGTCAGAACCGGAGAATGCTGACCTGTTGATGCAATCATTAAAGAAAATCTCCTGCCCACTTTCAGCTAACAAGAGAGACCTACAGTATACAAAACAAGTCCAGTAAAAAAAAAAAAAGTAATCCACTTCTTTGAATCTCAGAAGTAGTTTTTTTTAGCATGCAAAAATGCTAATTAGGGTACAAATTATTGATTAATTACGGATGGTAGGTTAATGTGTATGCACAACTTTGACTACACATTCAGTCATGCTAAATAAAAGGACAGCGACTTAAATGTAATATATCATTTAGGAAGTAGTTTACAATGGGTCAGCTGTGAACTAACCAGTTAATGAGCGACCGGAGCAGAGCAGGGTGCCCGAGGCAGCGGTGCAATGAATGAATTCATCACTTATCACCCTCTGCTCCAAGCACAGCCAGATGGATGGACCTGCACCTTTTCAAAAGCTGGGATCTGTTCCTCCAAAATCAACTAAAAGAGGCATGGTCTCCCCCAAAACAGTAATGCATTCTGCAACTAACCCAAAGTGTTGATCATGACTGTTTCTGTGCAAAGCATCAGGTTTTCATAGTTGATGAATCGCGCTTTTCCAGCTTTGCTCAAAGGGAAACTCGGGTTGCCCGAGTCATTCATTGTAAAACAAATCAAGGTCTATTCAGGCGATCTAAACAGCGGCAGACGTATTTAGCACCAGCGCGTCGATATTAAGATCAAAGCTGTCATTTTACTATTAAAGCAAAAAATACACAAGACTCACACACAGTTTGAGAAGACAGTTTCCTCAAAGTCTTTTAATGCAGGGTGGTATAGAGATAACGTTGACTGTGCTGGAGTCTTTGGGTACCGACAGTCTGAGGTAACTTAAACACATCTAGAAGTCTTTTGTCTCTTTGGAACGCAAGTTCTGATTTTAAAAGTGCAAAATGCATTTGCGAAGCCTAATAAAAACTATTTCCTAGCTGCTGCTTCTAAGGAGTTTGAAATTTGCATGCCTGGACTTTCCTCCGTTTGACCCTATGAAGGCTGGATCTTAATCAAATGACTCTTGTATTAAGAGCCTCGCCACTCAAGAGCTCAGTTGGCTCCAATGCAAATTGTATTTGCACTGCGTGGATACCGACATATTCAGCTGTTTAACTTCGATTAGTTGCTAGGGTAACGAGGAGGCATAATGTGCAGGGGCTCTGGCAATGGAGGTCCCTTTTAGACCCGCTGAAGTGCCTTCATCCATCATCCTGGAATTGTTAGTTAATTCAAACGCACAGCTATTTCGGGCACAGGAACGAAAAAGCGGATTCGTTGAAGCAATCAAATTGCTGTTCAAAGCTCATAATGAGTCATAAAGCAAATGGTCAGTAATGTAGCTTGTCGCTTCCAGCCCTCACTTAAGCTGAGCCTTCGTAGGCGTGTGTGTGGGAGGCGAGGCATGGAAAGAATTTTCAATAACCTGTAGGGTTTTAAAAAAAAAAAAAACATATCTTAGAACACGCTTCTGCTGTAAATGAGAGCCAGTATTAGGTTGATATGTTTTTTTTTTGACGTAGTTGAAAAGTTGAGATTTTTAAACTAGAGACAAGCAAGCGACAACTACAAGCCTTGGCGTGTAACTCCCTGTGCATCGTTCTAGAAGTGAATTCTTTCAAAAGGGATGTGATCTGGTGCTCAAGCTGCGATCAATTATGTTTCTCATAATAAACGGCACCTCAGAAACAACAATGCGGATTGCATTTCAATCCGATAAACTTTTTATGAATAGCGCACTAGATTTAAAACCTTGATAATGACTTGCATTTGTTTTTATAGAACCACAAATAAATGTAGTTTGAGGTTTCCCACCACAGCAGTACTCTCGCTACACCACCCCCCTCCTGGACTGACTCCCTTGTAAATACACTTACTGTAATTGTTCTGTGCATAGGAAACGCTCTGTTGTGAGCATAATCATTAGTTTGCTGAGATTTTTTTTTTCGGGAAACATTCAATAAGTATTGATTGCGAGACAGCAGAGTTTTACTGGAGATCCCATTTAATCACAAAAGCCGATTCACTGTAGCTTCCACCAGAATCTCATTACATCGCTGTCTACCTCATCAGCTCCATTCTCTGCTCTGAAGGAATAATCTTTATGGGCTTCACATATCCGATGCCTCAGTAACAGGATTAGATGCAGCGCTCAGTGGCTCTGGAAGTGGAACAGAACGCCTCGGACCGCATTTATTAATGGATTGCCAAACTCCCAGCTGCTGTCAGAAATGGAAATCTCGTTAAGAAGCGGAATTCGCTGCTTTATTGTTTTTGCAGGATAAAAACACGGGCACGTTTTAGATTAATTTCTTGAAACGCCCAAATACATACCTTGATATGTCCCTGAAGGAAGAAGAACATACGTGGAAGTCAATTTCTGAGCGAGAGGAGACCTGTCGGCCCATCAGCGCTCATCCGGGTTCTGAGTAGCTCCTCATCTCAAAACTGTCGGAGATTCTTGGCTGGCGGAAAACTCTGTGCTGACGGGATTCGAACCACGCTTGCATGACTTGCCCTGGCTTTTCTCCACATTGGGGAGTCCATTGCCTTCCGCTTTTATCTAGTTACAGTGATGAGTCTCTTCCTTTTAACACACTGGCTATTTTAATACACCCTAATGATGATTGCAAGAACCTACCCAGTAATTATCTCACTAATAGAATTAGGCTCAAAGCATGATCCGTTAACATCCTTCACCACTTCAGCCAGGCAAGCACAGCCTACCACACAGATTGCTTCACAAAACTCATTTTTCTTTAATGCTGGCAATGACATCATACGCAAAAAAACACTCATCATATAATAGGAAGTATCCCCCCCAACTCAACACGACCATCATGACTGTAAAAATAGACACAATGAAGCGTTCTTACCGTTGTATAAGTTAGTGATCAGCAGATGTGTCAGCCGCACAGAGAGCACAGCGTGTGGTTTGCACTAACTCTACTGTGCAGAATAAATGAATTTTTTTCTATGGGTAAATATGGAGACTTTCTTCCTATGCATCGGGACGCGGGACATTTGCTAGGAAAATCGGGACTGTCCCGACCATATAGGGACTGTTGGCATGTATGCATCTGAGTTTTTGCTCTTGCTAACAGACTGCAGAACAGCACAGTGCGCTGGTATCTTTAAAAGTAACGTAACTAATGCGTACAGCCATTCATCTAAACACAGCGTGGGGCGGAAGACAGATGCTTCAGGCGTTTGCAGATTGATGTCGTTTTATTGCAGTAGCTCAGTTCTGGGCAGATGAAAAAAAAAACAGCTGGATTTTCTTTAAGGGCTAGGATAGCGATTTTTAAATCCCTCCCCTTCAGAAATCGTTTGAAAAAAAAAAAGAAAAGAAAAAGTAACAAGGTGATGAAAGAGGAATCGTTTCCAGATAATGAGATTCTGTCTTGAAAGACTGCAGGTAACCTGAGGCTCAAATCCCTTTAGGCTTTGTGGGACACATTTTCTGTGTTCTTTCCTTTAATTCACAATCACCGTGGATTTCCCTGTGCAATAAGGGTTTAACTTAACCCTGCCTTCTGAGTGTCTTACAAACCCACGGCCCTCCCCGAGGAACTTGTTGGGTTTAAACATCCTTTCTGTAGGTGCTATTTTAATGATCTAAACAGTGGCGGATCTTAATACCACCGCTCTTTGACTGTAGTAATCCGATGGAGGTTGTTTTGCCCCAGGTGCGATTTATTGATTCAGCTTATTAACATTACTGCAGTACATACACAAGCAGCAGGTATAGCCTTTTCAGGGTGGCTGTATTAAGTTGCACCGCTGTTAAGATCATTAAAATAGACCGCAAAGTGCTGGATCTGTGAAATAATCCACTGCTTTACTGTGCCTGCAGGCGTTCAATTATAACTCCTCGACATAGGGAGAGAGAACCTGGAAGAACACAGATGAAGGCATTAGCCAAGACACATGCCTGCTTGTTGTCTCCGACTCCCGTTGCCGAGCAGTCTGATCCCTGACGGGTTTTGACAGGAGCTGAATTAGCCGCAGTCTAAAGGAGAGAAGCTCAGGTGTGTCTGAAGCCCATTATAAAACCTGGCACGACTCCACTGTCCGAAACGCAGCTCGCTTCGTTCACTCTGTAAAGCTCCACACATTCCATTAAGGATGTCCGACTGATACGCCAGCGCGGTTTCTGATGTATCCAGCAAAGGACTCTATTGATCTCCTGTGCCAGTCACCCCTCGGATTACAGCAGGAGGGCTCAACAACCTGTTTGTTTCCTATTCCACTGGTCCCTCTTGCGCTGCTGAACTCATTAGACGCACGGAGGCTGATCAATACGTGCTTTTAGAAAAGCATTGATCTGGCATTCATTGGCATCAACAATCTTCAGAGGGACAACATGTTTCCTCGACAGCGTCGGTACCCAGGGACCCTGCCGCACTTTGGCTCTCCACTGATTTCTGTTCCTAAAACCTCAATAAACCAGCAAAGACTATTTTACTCAAGAATGGATTTTTTCTACCACCCCCTCCCTCTCTCTCTCTGCTCTAGACAGGTGCTTCAAACCTTGGTTGCAGATTTGCCCCTGGGCTGTCATTAAAGGCACAGCAGTTTCACCCATTCCATGTTTTACTACAAGCTTGATACACCACAGTGTACAGGTAACAAGCTCAGGTGTCTCTGAGGGGAAACCCATAGCAAAACCAGGATTGGATCAAACTGCTCTGCAATGGGAGACTTCTTTCCATTCCTGTACTTGAACTGGTGATATTAAATCACTGGTCTCACCGAGGAGTCTGCGAGTTTGTTATTTTAGTGCAGGTGTGCATGATTTAGAAGTTGCCACAGCTACATGTGCTGTAGGTCAGATTCACTCAAATGGTCCGACTGCAATCAGACAGAATATAGGACCAATAGTGTTGTACTTTAAAAACCTACACAGGCTAGACCTTTCATATTGCCCCCCCCCCATTCCCTTTCAGTTTGGAATAATCCACCCCCAAGCTGTCTCGTTTGATATGGTCACCTCCAGGGGCTCTTCCACACCTCACATTGATCAATCAGACAAGCCTGGATGACTTCTTCTCATTACTGGCTTCTGGGTCGGCTTGTGATGACTTTGAAGTGTTTACTCGGTGGACGTCGGAGCATATTGACAGGCCTCGTCTACTGGCCAGCCAGAAAATGAAACTTGACAAAAGACGTCACCCTTCACAAGACCGGAGGGGAGACGGTGAGATCCTGCCCCCGATGGGGGCACAGTATGTGCAGCCACATTACGGAAACACTAGGGCTACACTCAAGGACTACCAAATCCTGATTTTGAATGAACTGAGAAATACTTAAAAGCAGCGGAATAAATTCAAAACGGCAAACATTTCAACTAAAAGTGTTTCTCCTTGTCTTCAGTGTTAAGGTTTTGATTTACATACTGATAAAATCACTGGGTGATGTAGACTCAAAAATTGATAGTGTGAAAGATCTCTTTATGGTTCCACTAAAGCTGAGGGAACATGAAGCCTCTCTGTGGCTTGGAACGTGGTTTCAGGAGAAGGTAGGTTTCAGGCCACTGCACGGCACACCAGGGGACACTTTGATTTGATACAGCAAAGTTGCCTCAAACTAGGTCTCCTGGAACCAGGTTTCAAGCTGCTGTTCCTGAGAAAGTGGCTTTGTGTTCCCAGGGCTTGAGATGAAGGTACGAGTGTGGATTTTACACATATTAGACATAAGCCCTGCAGAGGCGTTTTTTCGATTTTGTTTTTTTGAAGATTTTCCCACCTGAAAGAGACTTTACTACACTGAGATTGCAACGCAGTGAACTTCGGGAGCCCGGCTCATTTAAGAAAGTTTGTAGAGACCCTGCCTTGTTGGTGCAGTATGTTTTTTAAATAATAAAAAGCAGGATCAGTAAGTGCGTGCGGTCAGGGAGTTCCTGGGGACACGTGTTATTCCTGCCTTGCGGGTTCAACTTGGGTTTAAACTGCAGTAATTGCAGCTTATACTTCACCTCCCTACTGTCCATACCCTGAGGAACTCATGGGCTGAGAAGGCAGCTTACCTGCATTGTTGGAGCATGACCACACTTTGGGAGGCTCCCTTTTAACACACCTGCGGGTGTGAACAGTTCAGTGAAGTTTGTTGGGTTCGTTCACCTTTAACTCACTGTTGTGCTGTTGCAGATATGTGCGGGAGTGACACACTGACGTACAGGCGGGCGCAGTTTGGAGTCGTTGGACAGCTATGCCGGAGGTCCTCAACGCTGTGCCCACAGCCTAAAAAAACATTAGAGGACCACCATGCTATGCAATTAGTATAAAGCAAGTTAAGTTTGGGTTTTCTTAAGACTGGTTTGTCCAAAGTGCAGAGCACCGTGGGCCACTTTGTTAAAATACAGGTTTTTCAGGACTATGTTTTTTGTTTTGAATTACTCCTGGCATCACTTGTTCCCTAAACGACACGTAGTTTTGTTGATCATATTTGACACGGACCTGGCTAAGGCTGTTTAGGGACACTGCTTCACCAGAATGGTTTGCAACATACTGCAATACAAGTTGAAATGGACTAAGGCTGTTCTCAGAGTATGGACTCACACATTGATGGAAGCCCTCTTTGTACTTCTATTGAAATGCATAAAATTAACTGGGATGGCAATAAGGCTCCTATTGCACAGCAGGTTGATCCATGCCTGGTTTTACTAGGAGTTTAATAAGGACACGCCTGAGCTTGATACCTACACACTGGGGCTAAATCAAGCTTGTAGTAAAACCCGGAATGGCTGAAACTGCTATGCAATGCGATCCTTGAAATAATATCAATTCAAAATGACCTTCACCTATTACAAAAGTGTTACCAAAAGCAGTGCTCCCCCTGTAGTTGCTACTTGGCTCGTGGCTCTGTTGAACTGGGCTTCTTCAGTGTAAAGCACCCTGGGTCCTGGAGAGCTGCAGGGTTTTCTGTTTTTTGTTTCAACAGAGCTCTCAGTTACTTAATTGCATCAATTATTGGCTTAATTAGTCCAGATGAACGGGTGTTCCAGATCTTTATCCACTGATGATGTAAAGACACCTAGAAACCCTGCAGGATTGGGGTTCTCCAGGACCAGGGCTGGAGACCCCTGCTGTACAGTAATCAGAAGCCCCGTTTTCAGTTACAAGTGGAGTGTATGGGGTTCACTGCTCAGGGCACAGCAGTCAACTGGGGCTTGTAACAGAGGTGATGCTATATTTCATCACTCCACCAGTTAAAGTGTGAGAATATGCAATCTGATGTACAGAGATCGAGACAGATTATATATATATATATATATATATATATATATATATATATATATATATATATATATATATATATATAGACAGAGATAGATAGATATGTACAGTATACATTTAAATCTTTGTCAATATATAGCTGATATATATATATATATATATATATATATATATATATATATATTTTTTTTTTTAATTAAGGTATACAAGCTTAAAATAACTTAAAGCTTATTAGGGTATCCTACAGTAAGTCCATTTTCCTGCAATCCTAACATCATAATTCGATTTGCAAAGGCACTTTTTGTCTCAGACATCAAGAGCATATGTACATCACTATATATATATATATATATATATATCTGGCATGCTTCAAGTCACGCGCATTTACTCTCTTGATATTCATTACTGTCAATTAGTCTTCAATAAACCCGCGCTTCAGATTGGATGTACATGCAAGTCAATGGGAGCAGACCTGCTGATTTCCCCAGCTGGTTTCATTGTTGATCAAACTGGAAAAAAACAACAACTATTGATCCTCCAGCAATGAGGCACACATTAAAAAGCGCGTGCAAAACCAGCCAAGCCAGCTGGAGAGGCTGAAGGGATTAGAGTCCGATCTGAACTGGAAGGCGTGGAGCTGCGACACGGCCCCGCGATACACTTCGACACCACAGCTACGGCCAAACGTTTTGCATCAACCTGTAGAATGAACTCATTTTGCTTCATGATTTGAATTTTTTTTTTTTTTTAAACCTTGTGTGGTGCTGCCCTCATTTCCCTTTGTCCTAAACTCTAACAGAATGTCATTATTTCTCTTTTTACTCAGCCCTTGTGTTAAACTACTGGCAAAAGTATTTTTGGACTGGCAGCTGCAGGAAGATTTCTCTTCACTCTCCTTCCTCCTGTGCTCGCTCCTTCTCTTCACTCTCCTTCCTCCTGTGCTCGCTCCTTCTCTTCACTCTCCTTCCTCCCGTCCTTCCACCTGTGCTCGCTCCTTCTCTTCACTCTCCTTCCTCCTGTGCTCGCTCCTTCTCTTCACTCTCCTTCCTCCCGTCCTTCCTCCTGTGCTCGCTCCTTCTCTTCACTCTCCTTCCTCCCGTCCTTCCTCCTGTGCTCGCTCCTTCTCTTCACTCTCCTTCCTCCCGTCCTTCCTCCTGTGCTCGCTCCTTCTCTTCACTCTCCTTCCTCCCGTCCTTCCTCCTGTGCTCGCTCCTTCTCTTCACTCTCCTTCCTCCCGTCCTTCCTCCTGTGCTCGCTCCTTCTCTTCTCTCCTTCCTCCCGTCCTTCCTCCTGTGCTCGCTCCTTCTCTTCTCTCCTTCCTCCCGTCCTTCCTCCTGTGCTCGCTCCTTCTCTTCACTCTCCTTCCTCCTGTGCTCGCTCCTTCTCTTCACTCTCCTTCCTCCTGTGCTCGCTCCTTCTCTTCACTCTCCTTCCTCCTGTGCTCGCTCCTTCTCTTCACTCTCCTTCCTCCCGTCCTTCCTCCTGTGCTCGCTCCTTCTCTTCACTCTCCTTCCTCCTGTGCTCGCTCCTTCTCTTCACTCTCCTTCCTCCCGTCCTTCCTCCTGTGCTCGCTCCTTCTCTTCACTCTCCTTCCTCCCGTCCTTCCTCCTGTGCTCGCTCCTTCTCTTCACTCTCCTTCCTCCCGTCCTTCCTCCTGTGCTCGCTCCTTCTCTTCACTCTCCTTCCTCCCGTCCTTCCTCCTGTGCTCGCTCCTTCTCTTCACTCTCCTTCCTCCCGTCCTTCCTCCTGTGCTCGCTCCTTCTCTTCTCTCCTTCCTCCCGTCCTTCCTCCTGTGCTCGCTCCTTCTCTTCACTCTCCTTCCTCCTGTGCTCGCTCCTTCTCTTCACTCTCCTTCCTCCCGTCCTTCCTCCTGTGCTCGCTCCTTCTCTTCACTCTCCTTCCTCCTGTGCTCGCTCCTTCTCTTCTCTCCTTCCTCCCGTCCTTCCTCCTGTGCTCGCTCCTTCTCTTCACTCTCCTTCCTCCTGTGCTCGCTCCTTCTCTTCTCTCCTTCCTCCTGTGCTCGCTCCTCTTCACTCTCCTTCCTCCTGTGCTCGCTCCTTCTCTTCCCTCGTCCCCCTGTGGTGGTAGCAGCACCTGGTTCTGCTCTGGTTAACCCACTGATTCAACCTTTATTTGTAAACTCCTATTCATATATCTTTTGTGTTTTCCTTTATTTATATCTATTCTGTATATGTTGTATATATGTGTGTGTTTTGCATTTTTTATTGGCTGTAACTTATACACTTGTATATTTTGTTTAATTTCTGTAAGTCGCTTTGTCAGTCAGCGGTCAGCTTTTTCTCTGCAGAAAAAATCATTTAAAGGAGAGGACCGGTCGCAAACAAAACCTCTCCTTTATCATCCTTCATCTGTTTGCATTGATCCCGTCACGACGGGCTTCAAGAAACTGGTTCCCAAGAAAGAAGTGCCTCATTTAACCAGATCGTCCCCATTACTGTAAACAGCAGCATCTCCATTAGGAGGCATCAACTGAACAAGCAATGGTGCAGAAATTGGTGCATCGTTCTGGCTTTTAAATGCCTGCTGGCAACAATTACTCTCTCACAGGCTGTGCAAGGAGGGACACTCACAGGAGACCTCACAGGGGGAAAGGCATGCGTCTTTTTTGAACGAGATTCATTTAAAACGGTACCACCGGGTGCCAATTTATTAAATTAATATTGATCCTTAAATTAGGCATGCTTTCCAGTTTGAGCGCTTTAAAAATTTACCAATTTGTTGTTCTGCCAACTAAAGTATAAGAAATATACATTTAACCCCGATATATATTGAAGACTCGAGTATGGTACAAACACACACATGTATTCTGCAATGTATAGCTTTTGAAGTGGGTGGTACAAAATATGCGTATATTTTAAATGCATTGCAATCTATATTTAAATAGATATGACAATACATTACAGTATATTTTGCCTGCAGGAAACCAGGGTACCTTACTGTAAAAAGTCGACTTTTTTTTTTGACAACCCTGAGGACAATTAGATTTTTAAAAGCACTTTTTGAGTCGCCTCGTGCATATTTAACAAGAACCTCAAGACATTAAGTGATTTTTTTTGTTCTGGTAAAACTCACAAAACACAGGGAGAAACAGATGCACAAGTCAAGGGAAAGAAAAATATAACCTTTCTTAATACAATTCTGTTCCACACACACACACACACACAGCTAAACAGTTTAAAATGCCAAGCCATAAAGGGGACTACATCACAGGTTATAATTCCTGCGTTTTTTTTTTTTTTTTGAGGATCTTGTTAGTTAGGATGTCAATATTCCTTGTACGTCATCCTGGGAAGCATGTCTATTGCTTCCTCTCAAAAGCTTGTCAATCACAGAGTGGTCAATGCCCCTGTATTGTCAGAAAGGCTCTGTCAATGGCTATACAGGCTGGGGCACATGTTTGTCATTATTTGTATTGATAACTGCAGGGTTATCCGGGGCTGGGGGTGACGGGTGACAAAGTTAATCTTCAATCACAAGTTGAACATCCTCGTCTGATCAATAAGAAGGGAAGCCCAGGAAACACCGACAAAGGAGAGCAAGAGTTTTTTTTTAAAAAGGTTAAAAAAAAAAAAGTATTTGAAAGTATTTTATCCAACCATAAAACCCTTCTCTGTTCTATTCCAATGAAGAAATGTAAATGTTCTTGTAGACGAGGACAATGGCACTCAACGGGTTCAAGGCAAATTCAGCTTCTCCTTGCCCTAAACTTATTTTATATATATATATATACGCACAAACTGATTTCATCATGCTTAACATATCTGATTGCAATTGCTTTTAGCCAGTGCAGAGAAAATTACAAAACAAACAGATCACTGCCATACCACAAGCAAATTAATGATCACTCAATTGAAACACAATACTATTTTTGTTTGTTTGATTCTGTTCTTCAGTGATTTATGACTCTGACCGGGGGCTGGTTAGGCTTCAGGGTTAATAATCGAGCAGCTGGCGTCTCACTTCAGGGGCAGTACCTGGTAGCGGGCTTACAGATATCTGAGGAGCTGTATGGAAGTTTACCTGGCTTGCAGGGTTCAGCTGAGCCAGGGAGCCAGGCAGGGGGCAAACTTTGCACTCGTGAATCAGTGGGTTTAAATATTAGCAGAAGCTGATTAGATAGCCCTTTGTTAGGAACGGAGCTCTGTGAGATTGGGGTTATTTACAAAGAGAGATTCCGGCTTTGTGCAGAATTTAAAAAAAAAACCAAAACATTTTATAGTAATACTAGAAATACCAAGGTCAGAACATCCAAATGAGTGAGAACTGACTATATATATAGGATTGCTAAGATTGACGCCTGCTCCTCTCTCTACACAGACATGGACCTAGAGCTGGCTTGAAGACAGAGTGCATATTGCCTGCAGTCTGGCACAAGGTAGCACTGTGCACTTGTGCCTCTGATAATACATTATGCATTTCACTCTGGCTGACGAGAATTGATGTTAAACGTGAAACAGGGCAGCAATCTCTCCTTTGTGCTCTGCACCTTACAGATCTTGCATTAACACAGAGCTGCCCAGCCCTCTTCGCTGAAAAAGCCACACTTATTATTAAATCGAAGAATGGTGATGCTTTCATTACAGGGTGTATCGTATCTTGAGAGGTATGTATCGTACAAGAACAAACACACCACAAAGCTCATTGTAGTTCACCAAGTGGTTTGTGAACTAAATCGCACATCCTTAAATGATCACTGGACCTTATTACGCATCATAGAAGTAGCCAATCTGGACCATCACGTGTATTGTGATCCATATTGTATGAATTAGTCATTTAGCAGACAATTCACACATCTTGGTATCAAGCCCCTTTATAGGAGGCTGTGTGGTCCAGTGGTTGACCCTGAGCAAGTCGCTTCACCTCCTTGTGCTCCGTCCTTCGGGCGAGACGTTGCTGTCAGTGACTCTGCAGCTGATGCATAGTTCACACACCCTAGTCTCGTATCTTGTAAAGCGCTTTGTGATGGTGGTATGAAAGCGCTATATAAAAATTAAGATTATTATTATTATTTATTATATTACAATATCATTACAGTCCTGATTATTAGCGAATTGTTATAAAACTAAACATGCATATATATATTTTTTTTAAGTGCATTGCACCAGATACACTTTTTTTGCTCTTATGTTGCATTAAAAAAAAAAAAAACGTGCTGCATTGTTACTGTCCTTGCCTCTAACACTACAGACCCACAGAACCCTTTAAAAACCTTAAATGGGTTACTTGAAACGAGCCATATTGCTAACGAGCCATCCTAATCTAAATCAAGCACATTGCATTTTAAATTGAGTGGGTTTTGAAATGGATTGTGTGTTAAGATGGGTCTTGCCCGACACAGCGTCAAACGCGTGAGTGCGTGGGTGAGTCTGTGCGCGAGTGTTGAAATTCTGTCTGCGGTGAATGATTGACGGGACTGTGTACGTGTGTTTGAGACCGCTTGCCTTTCCCCCGTGTATCCCCTTTCAGCATGGCACCCAGCCAAGAAAAATCCTAAATAAATAAATCCATCAGCGCCATAAAACTTTCTAGGAAAAAAAAATAATACACCTCTGTCATCTGAACAAGTGATAAAGAACCGGCAAACAGACCCCTGACCCGACCTCCACGCAAGTCCCTTTAAATAAAAAAAAGGTAATGTTTTGATTTTTGTTTAAGTTTTGATCCTGTGTGGCGGAAAATGCGTAATGTGTGTTTGATTCGACTTTCTTAAACTAATGCAATGCTGTTATCGATTCGACAGGAAAAGAGAAAAAAATGTTTTTTTTAGTTTTTGTCTTGAATACGCTGTTTCTATTTCAATAAGCTTTAGTTCTGTGCAAGATCTCGACTGCTGGACTCGATTCATTTTTGTTTTTTTTTAAATCTGATTAGTACATAGTTATTTATTTTTAAAGGAATTGCAAGCAATAAGTACTTTTGAAATGTACTTTCTTTATGCGGGTGTTGTAAAATTATAAAAACACAAGGCGTTCTTCCCACTCAAAAACAAAATAAACATGATCATGTTAGATCCGTGTACTGCAGCTTCTGTGTTTTTATAATGAAATCACAGTACTGTATCGCGCACTTAAAAATCTAATTACATTCTAACATGATATAAACAGATGTTTGAATCACAGTGTGAATTTTAGTACAGCTGTATAATACGATTTGGAAGAAAAAAAAATTCAATAATGTGTCCGTTGCGCCGTAAAAACCTGGTTCATGGCCAACATTGAGCAACATGCGTTTCCTTGCACAGGCTGAACACGTACTACTGTAGAGAGCTTTGGTGTTGTGTTGTTTGTCGGTAGAAGAGGCTGTTTTTGTTTTGTGTGTCTATCAAGGCAATCTGATAGAGCACATTCCTGCACCGTACACTGGATATCAGTCTCTAGTACTGAGCGAGCGAGTCCCCTTTAATCTGAACCCGGGGGGTTTGAACACTCAATGGAATGAATGGGTGACGAGTGAAATAACAGCCTATCGATTCGTTAAATGTTGAGAAAACGTGTGTTTCTGTTCTCTCTCGTTCACGTTCCTCTGGAATTGAATACACTGTATACAAAGCGTGATTGCTGCTGTTTTTTTTTTTTGAACAGGGGACAAAATTGCTAGTAGTTTTTGTCCTTTGTTTAACTTCAACCTCTATTATTTTCTTTATCAAAGTACAATTCTACACCCCATCAACAGCAGTGCCTTTTCATATAGTTTTGGCCTTTGATTGAACTATTTAATACATCGTTTTACAAGGGGGACCCCCCCCCTTAATACATCGTTTTACAAGGGGGACCCCCCCCCCCCCCCCCCGCCCGCCCTGAGTCCTGTATTTGATTCATACCAGATAACCCCACAAAACCAGTATGTGTGAGATTTCTGACTTGCTAGCCTAGTCTACACAAAAGTGATCCTGCAAGTGTTCTATTTAGAACCTTACTTCCTTACTCTGGAACCCTTATTTTGTTGGGGTTCTAGAAAAGCGTGGATCTTAAGCTGAGGGACCACGAAGCCACTTGAATTTGGTTTCAGGTCAGGTCACTGCAGGGCACACCAGGGGAGACGTGGGGTTTGATGCAGCAAAGTTGCCTCAAACTAGGTCTCCTGGAACCAGGTTTCAAGGTTCCTGGAAAAGTAGGTTTGCATTCCCTCGCAGCAAAACCTGACAGCAGCTTTACTGTGGACTTCCACTGTCGCTAATCTGCACACATCTTGCCCAGGAGACAGATACTGAAAGCCCTGCTGGACTTGTTTTTGAACACGTAGAAACCTATATTTATGAACTTATATGAGGTGCAGCACTGTGTTTGTTTAAAAGGGCTGTTTATAAAAGAAAATATTAATCTTTGGGCGAGGACAGGGGGACGGACAGTGGTTTGAAAAAAATGACAATAAACTAACCCTCTACAAACATTTAAAGTTTTTGTGAACTGCAAACTTGAGATTCAAATAATAATAATAATAATAATAATAATAAATTCTTAACAAACCATTCCTTTAAAAGCCCTTAACGCTTTGTGAATATGTAGCCCAGTGTGTGCGGACACGGTTTTCAATTGCTGGAAACCTACAAACACTGAAAGAGACAACTCAAGACTGTTACTGCAGCTCCTATGATGTATGAGTGATGGATGAACAAACTCGACGTTGGTGAAAAGGGGTTTGCCTGCCTGAACTTCTTTTCAGTATTATTCCAGATCTGCTGGATTGAGTTTTTAAAGTTACAGAAGCCTGTAATCTCCCCCCCCCCCACCCCCACACAGTGTCAAGTGGGGGATAAGTTCAGAAGAACTTTTTTTTTTTTTTTTTTTTTTTTTTTTTGCCTTGTTCGCTTGTCAAGCGGCGGCCTGGATGGGAGCCAAATGAATTTTTGAACAGGGGCACGGTTATTATCTCAAACATGTGGAGCAGCTTGACCCCCCCCTTACACCCAACTCCAAAGTACGTGAGGACACAATCTTTAAAATAAAATAATTTAAATAAAAGACACACTGCAGACCCTTCAGTGTGATTATCAGAGGGGCCGTAGCGTATCTCCACATCCACGTGAAGCCTTGCATTGCTGGAGCACTGGCTGCAAGAGTTTGTGCACTGAGGGGCAGAACAGCTTCAAACACACACTGTAGGGACAGAAACACAGAGCGAAACCAAGCAATTAACACCAGCCAAGAGCTTTGTAAGAATCATACCAAGATGTTTTTATTTGCAAATGTCCTGATGTATTGTTTGAGTTTCTGATACAGGGATAGCAATGAGATTCCCATTGCACTGCAGTTTGATCCGTTCCTGGTCTTTCTAGGAGTTCAATAAGACACCTGAGCTTGTTACCTATATGCTGTGGCTAATGAAGCTGGTCGTACCTTAGGTCAAGGGAGTGTGTGTTTAAAAACAAACAGTGGAGGTTAAACAGGCTTTTGATGCCATGGTAACCACACTCACTTATTTCCTTTTTAATCTATGAATGTGTTTGTGATGTCATTTACTACATGGTTAATGATGTCACGATCTGCTACTCCTGTCTATTTAAACCTTCAGGCATCTTGGTATTGAGTCGATCCATTTATTGTCCTTTGGAAACATGTTCTACTGTGTTGATTAACTGTTTAGTTATCTGTTTTTCAACCACGAGGATATATTTAAATAGGCAGTTTGTAATTTATTCCGGAGCAAGGCCAGTGAATTGCAATGACAGCTCGTTGCTACGATATTAAATATCACAGTAATTGGAGTCTGTTTACAGCAGGGAGAGGCGCGGGTTGCTGGCGAGCTCCAGTGAGTGACTGGCGTGTTCTGTTGCCTGACTTGTCAGCCCTGGTAATAATCAGGTTTAGCGGTTATTAATTCAATAGCTTAAAGGGCATTTGAAAAACAAATGCCAGGTCCAGTCATTGAGTCACGGGGACTCGAAACGCAATACTGGAGGGAGAAGAAAGGGGGGGGGGGGGGGCGACGGGAGGGGGGGTATGTGTGAGCGAGATGAAAAATACTGAATTACATCATCAATCAATCACATAATCCACTCCACTGTGTTCTGATGGTAACGATTTACACCGTCGCAAATCAATGAAACATGACAAACTTTTTTTTATTTGTTATTTCAAATGCCTTTTCTTTGTAAGCTTCTCAATAAAAACACATCAGATTATGAAAAATCATTAATTTTAGGAATGGAAATAAGACTCCTGCTGCATAGCAGTTTGATCCATTCCTGGTTTTACACGACAGGGAGGGGGGCCAAACTTCCTGACCCTACAAGCAAACATTTTCATATGGCCGAGAGCCGCAAGACACACACTGCAAAACGTGAAATATTTACGAGCAAGACATTTTGAATACTCCCATTGTTTTAAATATTTTTTTAATTCTCTTGAACATTGTAACGGAATCCTGCACTTGCAGTAGTTCTCTTTTGATGGCAGCAAAATACACAAGAACAAGGGCTAGAACACTGCAGAGCCTTGCACAGTTTCACTGTCATTTTTATTGTACTGTAGATCTACACACATTAAATGTAACACACTGGTGTTTCCCCCCCATTATTTCTAAATGTATGCATTAAATAAAACGTATTCCGTTATTCTGAAGCAAAATACGATAACTGCCCTGATTTCACCACACACCTCGTAAAAAGTCACATTTTTGTAAGGATTCTTTTTAGAAAAGCTCTTCCCTTGAAGATCTGAATGCTGGGTTTAAAAGTATTTTATCTGCTGCATGTGTTAAATACTTCTGAGAGCTTTGTGGATGACAAACGCACGATTTATTTTGAGAGGGGTTACAGTACATGCTCATGATGAGACAGAAAGTGTGTGAATATAATATTCATTTTAGACCTGCAATATAACATTTAACATGGATTCTCTTTAGTCTTGGGCCAACACTCCAGTTATATCAAATATTCATTCATCTGAATTAGGACATTAGGCATGATGCATAGTGGAACGCGTAAGAGACATGGACAAAAACCCGAGTGGCGCATCCAGTAAAGGCGCTCCACGTGAGTGCAGGATGCGCTCTATAGCCTGCAAGTCGCGAGTTTGAATCCAGGCTATTCCTTTGCCAATCGAGGACGGGAGCTCCCAAGGGGCGGCGCACAATTGTCCGAGCGTCGCCCGGGGGGAGGGAGGGTTAGGTCGGTCAGGGTGTCCTCGGCTCACCGCGCACCAGCGACCCCTGTAGTCTGGCCGGGCGCCTGCGGGCTTTCCTGTAGCTGCCGAGAGCTGCGTTGTCCTCCGACGCTGTAGCTCTTGGGTGGCTGCATGGTGAGTCCGCAGTGTGAAAAAAAGCGGTCGGCTTGACGGCACACGCTTCGGAGGACAGCGTGTGTTCATCTTCGCCCCCCCGAGTCAGCGCAGGGGTGGTAGCGGTGAGCCGACCGTAATAAATAATTGGACATTCCAAATTGGGAGAAAATAATAAAAATAATTGGCAACGACTAAATTTAAAAAGAAAAAAAAAAAAGAAACATGGACAAAAGACATCAGAAATGATTGTCTAATTTTACAGCTAATGATTCAGCTTTTAAAGTTGTAGAATGGATGCAGTGCGTGCGTGTGTGTGCGCGTGCATGCATGTGTGTGCGTGCATATATGCTAGCTTGCCTTACTACAAAACGGCTTTGTAGATAAACAGGACAACTCTTCAGTCAACAGTGGCATAAAAAACAGATACGTTTCCCTTAACAGCAAGTCCCCGGGGGAAAGCTGGATGCTCTGTTTGTTGGTAAAAGCCTGCGAAATCCATCGTGGAGGGCAGGGTTGAGGGGTTTACAGTAATTGGAGCACAAAGAAAAAAAAAAAAGTCAGTTTGGAGATACCCACCACCCCCACCTCCCAATCGCCTCCAAGCAAGCTATCGCCTCAATTAATCACTGTCACACAGCCTTCAAAAGGAGAAAGAAAATTGCTGAATATATATTTGTCAGCAATTAATCTAACTCACATTAATAGAATGGGAGTTTCTGCGCGGGGAGGCGCGGAACATTGGAATAATGAGGGGATCAAGATGCCGGGCCTAAGGGATTGGTTTCCCTTCTTTAAGAAAAAAACAATACAAACCTTGGAAAAAAAACAAAACACACACACACCACCACCCCTAGGTTATTGTGATCGTCCCCCGAGCAGCCTGTCTGGAAAAGTCAGTGATAGAAGGCAAAGAGAGAGAAGAGAGAAAAGAAAAGGAGAAATGGTGTGATGCATCTTCACCCAACAGAATTATATTAAACAAAAAAACACAATATATTTTAGATGTTCTTAAACAAAAATATAAATAAATAAAATCACTGATTGCACAGTCAAACATCTACATCATTTTCGTATTATTTAAAAAAAAACCAGTTCTGAACATGTTTTGCTTGTGCTGTAGATATAATACAAATATCCCTTCTTAAAAATCCCTTCTAAAACAGTGCTGTTACTTGTGTATAAATCCCATTGCACGATCTAGTTTTTTTAAAAATATAAACCACACTTTTGAACATTTTATACAATCATATAAATACTATTTGAAATATATATATATCGCTAAACTATAACATGCAACACTTATTGCCATGGCTCCTGCCTTATATAACAAATATATCAATAAATAAATTACTACAAGGGCATGTCCAGAAGGGGTGGCTGGCTCTCTTAAATCACAAAGCCAAGTCCCAAATAAGAGAAGCCTGCAGGGTCTACAGCAATACTCTATACCTCACGCACAGCGTTTCGTACGCCCCCTATTCTAATTGTTACTGTGTGCCTGCCTGCTGACAGGGACTCATCAATACAGCACCCGTCAATGAAAATCAATAGTATAGATGCATTGACAACATCAGAATCCTGGAACTGTCTTAAAATGTGATGCGTCACCTCTAAATTAAGAGAGCGCTATTCTGAAACTCAGTGATGCAGATTCTGTAAATTGCATACAGGTTTTATAAAGTAGTTAAAAAGATAAGGATTATGGACAATGGCAAAGACTTGTCAATTATTTTCCCCAAGTGTGTGTGACCTATAATTTGTAGTTTTTAGAAGAAACACAATTAGGTTGTGTATAATATAGAATAAAGGAAAATAGACAGACTTGATACCATGATGCCTGAAGGTTTAAATAGACAGGAACAGTAGATTGTTACATCACCTATGCAGTAAATGACATCAAACGCATTAAGATTTAAACAGGAATAAGCGAGGTTCTTTACCATGGCAAACCGCTCTGTATCCTAGAAGAATCTCGATCCAACAGGACACTCAATCACTAGAAATACTTAAGAAAAGTAATTGATAACTCACTATTTTAATAATTCGCTATTAGCTACAACGTTTCGGCTTCCGCCCTCTTCAGATAGCATGCTAGAAATAGCCGGGTAGGCTGGTGCTGTTTAGGGTTGAAAGCTGCACAGTGACTGACAGGTGAAATGTTCTAAGAACACTGAGACACCGACAGTTCTGAGGTTCCAATCCTAATTTTCTTCTTCACAAAGTATTTCTAGCGATCGACCAGGATCCTGATTCTCCTTGCTTATCATACGCATGCGATATTGTGTAGCACACATGCAGATAGACTCAAACAAATCAGATTAGTCCACAAGCTTGTTCAAGTGATTTATCATTTTCAGGACAGGGTTAGAGTTATATATGAGTGTGCAACATGCGTGCAGAAAATTTACTTTGATGCAAGAATCCCAAATTGGTAAGGCAGTTCTGAAACATTATTAGCAGGAAATGGCTGGAGGAGATGAGAAGAGGGAAGGGGGGGGGGGCTCGTACTCACAGTGATGTATGGCGTGTTTAATTTTAGCCCGGATATTTGCCTATAGCATTTCAAGAAAAATTCATCAACGTGAAGGCTAATCAGTAACTCACCACAGTCTCAGCTGTGTGTGTGGGAAGCCTGGTCTCACTGAGAGGCCAGTCGCTGTCAAACCACCTTCCCTTTGCATAGCTCATCCTAATCGTTGGCTGAACTGTGAACGTGCACGTGTGTTACGCGAGGGGTTGTTCTGAAACACATTGGGCTGAAGGGATGGGTTCTGTTTCACAGAATGCTAAGAAATATTCATTTATATGGACTGGTTTCACAGACTGCAATCAGTTATCTCCCAGATGGCATGCTAAATCTGGATCTGTGAAACCAGCCATTATCGTATGCAGAGCAGTACTGAAAGGCAAACATTGTTACAGCATTAGACAAGCATTTCAACCAGTATTTACTGTGTTTGGAACCCGGAAAAACTGGCTTTGACCTTTCAACTCTGACTACTCCAACTATGAAAAGTTAGTGTCACATGATTTTTTTTTTTTTATCTGGAATCAGGAAGCAAAGACATAAAAAGGCCAACGACCAAGGATTCTACCAGCAAGCAGGCTAAAATCCAGATTTAGAAAGAAACCTCAGATGCCAGAATTACTGAGAACGATTGCAGTAGCCATATTAAATAACAATGTCATTTGCACATTTGCGTTACTCTGCATGATCAGTAACCGTTTTTGAAAGTCTCCAATATGATCCCGCAATACAATCCTTTTAAAAGCGTAAACGTATACTTTTATTAGTGCTTTCATTTTCTCTCCCAAAACGAGAGGCGGTTTTGAATGTTTAAGTGCCCCGGGGGGGTCTTTTAGGGGAACCCCATGCCATAAATGTAAAGTACAGTTCCCGGCGAACAGAGGGGCCATACAATTATACAACCGAAGTGGTCGATGCTATAAATTATCTGCTCTGGCCGGAGCTGTCGTAGCGAGCTTTCTGTGTATAATTGAAAATCACTCCGACATCTGTACAGTTTAACCTTGGTAGGCTATGGAGCGGTGCGGGTGGGGAGGGTTGGGGGGGGGGGCTAATTGATGACTGGTGCACCAGCAAATAGTGGAGGTCACGGAGGGGGGGGGGGGAACGCTGCTAAATCATGCCCCTATTTTCTCTTGTTTTTTTAATAAAGATCATCCAAAGTTCAGTATGCCAATTCATTTTTTTCAGCTGCTCCAAAACAATGTGGAAATGGCAGTGAACCTTAAAAAGCAACACTTTGCTGGTAATGCACTGAACTTACCCTCTCCAAAGCTGTATTCGTACACTAATACTCTGGACTCCTCTTACCTGCATAATGCAAAGAACAGGCATGCACAGCATGTGTAGAACGCCCACAGCACTGATTCCAACATTCTCCAATCTTTATACTGGTTTTTTTCTTCTGAAATCTGCTTCTATACCGGTGTCACTCGCACATCATTACTTATCGTTCTATAACAAGTCACGTCCACACCAGCTCCTCTGTATGCTTTCGCATATACTCAGTTATACTGTAGTGCATGAGAGCAAAAACATTCCCTGCGGTCTCTGTTATTAATGTTGCTCTGTCCTTTCTGAGCACATTCGCTTGCGGTTACTTTTTTTGTTTGAACCCAGTCTGATTCATTCCCCATGCATGCTTGCTACCAACAACAGTAGTATCTTCAAGATCCCGAGAAGCAACGCATCCATTTTTCAGACCTCGTTTTTTTGATGTACTGACAAAACCGTAACAAAAAAAAAAAAAAAGGACGGGAGCATACAAGTTGTAAAAAGAACCCGCCAATAAAACTATTTTGTAAATTTGTTTTAAAATCACCTACTTGACAGCTGCCACACCAGCATGCTCATGTATATATATATATATACATATATATTTTTTTCTGAGTACAGAAGCAAGCGATCGTTTCACATTAGCTCTCTTCCATCTGCGTTGGCACCCCTTATCTCCCCCCCCCCCCCCCCCCCAATGACCCCTCTTTCAGCGGCGCTTGCAAAGCAGATGGGACAGAACATCCTGCAATAACAGCGTCTGGGTCGACCCGCTGCCAATAACTATAAAGACATTGAAACCTGTGCTGAAACCCCAATGCATGCTTCATCACTCTGTGAACTTGAGCAGTCACCTCCGATTGCACTGAACAGCGTTAGGCGCTGGTCTGCAGTACGCAGGGTCACTCTGCAGAGGCACTGTCCGGAGACCATCCTCCGATTGGATTAATTATTCATGGATTTCCGAGCATGGAAAACCCAATTACAGGCGGATTATAGGAGAAGGGGCGGCAGGGCTTTGAAATCTGTCCAAGCAATTGAATTAGAAACAGCGTGTCCTTCAGAAAGATGCTTCGGCAAAAATGATTAAACAGCGAAGGCAGGCCAACCAGAGAAGAGATTTTAGGGTATGTTGTCTTACATAGCTGCCTGTTAGGCGATTATTTATTATGTATTTGTTTGACCCCCGTCTCTGTGCACAAGAGTGTCTACTTAGGAGTAGCTCTGGGACCCAAAGTGTGGCAAGGTGAATGGTACCTATTAACTTATTTTAAAAACAAACATGTTTTAATTTAAATAAATAAATAAAAGCAGAATACAGATTTGTGTCAGTTGGTAGTCTTATCGGGTGCAAGGTATGGTATTATTTTGATTATTATTTATTTGGCAAATTAAGATTTCTGAAATCTGGTGTTCTGACTGGCTCAGCGTGGCATCGCGTTTTAGAATTTAAATGGTATTGCTTTTAATGGAGGATCAAGCCTCTGCAGTCTTCCCTATATTTGTCATACCAGTCGTTCCTGGCTGACAGGGTTAAAACAGCCTGGGATCTTCTGCTGGTTGCGAGCGAGCAGATGAATGCAAGATGAAAAAAAAAAAAACCTGTACATTTTTAATGTGAAATAAAGGCTGAATGCTTCCAAAAATACGGTTATTATGGAATCTCATTCATATAACATGGGCCAGTAATATTTAATTCATGGCCAGTACGCGCTCAGACTGCATAATAAAACTAACGCGGTTATCATGCCAGTCTCTGTGTGTGAGCTCAATGAGCAGCCCCATTCAACGTGATACATCTCCACTTGTTTTCAGTTTATCAGTGCTTACCAGCAGTCAGATTCATCTCATTTCTCCTATAAATATTATGTTACATGCTAGAATTTTTATAAATTATGTTAACCAACTGTTTGTTTGTTTGCAGCTGGCTGGTAAGCAGCGTAGCCTAGTGGTTAGAGGGACTGGTTGCATTAGGGTCCAGTGCATAATTGGTTAGAGTGGAGTGACTAGTCTGCCTTGTGGCTTAGGGGTTAGAGCTGAAGGACTAGTCTGCCGTGTGGCTTAGGGGTTAGAGCTGAAGGACTAGGAGGTTGTGTGGCTTAGGGGTTAGAACTGAAGGACTAGGAGGTTGTGTGGCTTAGGGGTTAGAGCTGAAGGACTAGGAGGTTGTGTGGTTTAGGGGTTAGAGCTGAAGGACTAGGAGGTTGTGTGGCTTAAGGGTTAGAGCTGAAGGACTAGGAGGTTGTGTGGCTTAGGGGTTAGAGCTGAAGGACTAGGAGGTTGTGTGGCTTAGGGATTAGAGCTGAAGGACTAGGAGGTTGTGTGGCTTAGGGGTTAGAGCTGAAGGACTAGGAGGTTGTGTGGCTTAGGGGTTAGAGCTGAAGGACTAGGAGGTTGTGTGGCTTAGGGGTTAGAACTGAAGGACTAGGAGGTTGTGTGGCTTAGGGGTTAGAGCTGAAGGACTAGGAGGTTGTGTGGTTTAGGGGTTAGAGCTGAAGGACTAGGAGGTTGTGTGGCTTAGGGGTTAGAGATGAAGGACTAGGAGGTTGTGTGGCTTAGGGGTTAGAGCTGAAGGACTAGGAGGTTGTGTGGCTTAGGGGTTAGAGCTGAAGGACTAGGAGGTTGTGTGGCTTAGGGGTTAGAGCTGAAGGACTAGGAGGTTGTGTGGCTTAGTGGTTAGAGCTGAAAGACTATGCGATCTCTTGGCTCTGTAGTTTGAGCTGAAGGATTCCGTGGTTTCGTCGTTAGGAGCTGTGGAACTCTGCTCAGAGGCTGGAGCCGAGAGAAAAACGAGAGCCGGAAGCTCCTCTTTAATATGTTAGTGGAGCCATTGCCCCCAGGAGACCTCGCCTTTAATTTGCCCAATTATTTACGAAAGCGGCCGGCTGGTAAATTACACTAATGTAAAACTCTTTATTGCTGCAGCCAATTTTGCCTCATTTAAAAAAAAAGGGGTCTGCGTCAAAGACGATTAAAATAGCCACACGTCATGATCTGTTGTGTCTGACTTGCATGGCGGTACAGACTGTATCTGTTATAAGCAAGACAAGCCATTGCTTTTGAAAAGTATAGGGCTTTCTTGTTTGTTAACTGGTTCTATTAAGAATTACCGAGCCTGATTTTCAGTATTTAGAATTACGTGCGCATTCCGCAATGAATCCAAACAGTGTTGCTGAGACAGTAAACCATTCCAAACCCTAAAATTATTCAGGACAGAGGAAGCTTGACTTAGTGGGGAAAAAAGACACTATTGTACTCTGAGCGGTTTGTAAAGGGAGATCAGGAAAAAGCAGGGTGGGGGACTTCGGTGCATTAGTCGTTTTCACAGTTTATCTTTCATTACAAGAGACACTTGGAATTAAAATAAAAATGAACATGCTTTCTTTCCATATAGTGATATATTCTTGCTTGCATACAGTTTTATAAGACAGACCCGATTAGCCACACGAGTTTTAAAGCCCTCGCAATGAGCGTAGGATTTATTCCCTGTCCTAATGCGTGATAAATCTTTTGACAGACTATTAATAGTGTAGTTGATATGTCATAAAACTCGCATGAAACACTGCGCTACTATCATGGCTTCTGCTAGAGACTTGCGTTATCATTTTGTAGTTTGATTACATGACATTAAAGGTTTAAATTATGTTCATGTATTTTTTTTCTTTTTTAAATTGTGTGTCTCAATCCTAAAGTTCTAGGTGATGCTAAACTTTTGTCCATAGCTGTATGTATGTGTGTTAGTATGCATACATCTCGAGGTAACCAACAAGCACTATTTTATGCCTATATAGTCCGTGCCCCTGTAATGTTTAGACATTTAGGACAACAAATTAAATTTCCGTGAGCCCCAAATCGACACCTTGATTAATTAACAGTCAAAAAAGTGTTTTGATAGATTTAAAAAAAAAAAAAAAAATGCTTTGTAAGCATTAGCAGCCTGCATGCACTGTACATGGGACATACCCAGGACCCTAGACCTCCTTACTGCACTGCACCCTTGAAAACGCTACAAACAGACACCGAGCAACAGGGTACTGAACAGTGTATTAGCATGAGCCACAGTTACAGCGTGGGTACACATCACTGTGTGCAATTAGCCAGGCTCGCTGAGGCCAGGACAGCTCAGCCTGCTCATGCTAGGAACCATTTACTATTGAGATTGTATACAGTCTTATATGTTACAGATTTATATATTAGAGACAGCTTTACTGCAACAAGGATGGAAATAAGACTCCTTGCAGTTTCATCCATTCCAGCATTGACTACAAGCTTGATTAACCACAATGTCTAGGTAACAAGCTCAGGTGTGTCTTATTAAACTCCAGGAATGGATCACACCACTATGCAATGGGAGTCTTATTTCCATCCCTGTAATCAATTCTCTCTTGTGTGTATACCACAGGAATCTTAAAAGCAGCCACCCCAAAGAGCAGACTGAATGGAGAAGTTGTTGGTTTTTATGGTCTGCCTGGTTATACGAGTTGGTTTCACAGTCTATGGGAGCTAAACCGAGCAGGAAAAACCTGGTCTGCGGTTTAGAATGCTGGTTATGAATTCAGAGAGACAGACACACAGGATTCGTTTGTTTTACACTGCGCCCTGGGGCACTAATTTACCGTCGTGTGAGGTTAACGCCAGTTTTTATGTTTTTCTAATAGGAAAACATAACGCTAGTGTAAAAAATCTTCAAAAGAAATAACCCTAATGTAAGAAACCTTGGGTGGACCTTAGTTTGTGTCTCGCTGGTTCTGTAACATTAGAAGTTTAATCATCAAATACTGAACGCAGCGTCACAAAGCACCTTGTCTTATGGAAAAGGTGACTTTTAATTTTATTTACACAGGTTCTGACAATTGAAGTTGCTGACGTTTTTGCTGGAGTCTAGTGTTCATGGGAAGATAACTTCTGTTTTTTTTTTCCTGAGCTGGAATGCGTTGCTTGCTACGATTCAGTTGCTCTCCAACCTCAGCAGTCTTTTACTGCCCTGTGGTGTATTTTCACAAACCTGTGAAACTGACTGCGACCGTCTCCCAGGACACTCAGAAACGAGATGGTCCATCCTGACAGGTACTGCATTGTAAAAGGTCTAAGAGGCATGAAGAGGACCCTCTTTAAAAATATAGAAACAATACGAAGAAACGTATTCAATTCAATGACAAACGTTTTTCGACGAGAAGTCTATCATTGTCTGCAATAAACATTTTCATTTATTTTTTAATTAATTGAGATTTTCTTAGTGTTTCTTACAGTTAGGTGTTTAGGAGTCTCTCTGAATTGTATTTTCTTCAGGTTTTGTTACTCGTTTGTTATTTACTGTTTGTGTGCTTGCTTTCAAGACAGTATCTTACTGTATTTTATTTTTCCACTCCCTCAATTCTCACTGTGAGAAACCGACCCGACTCTGCGGTTTGTACTCCTGCCTCACCTTCAGGAAACCCACGGCTGCTGTTTCACATTGCTGTTGACGTTCGGATTCTGGCTAGCTGGAGATGGCGACAGGCATTCCTTTGCACGGCTCTGCTACTCCGGTCCTTATGAATACAGCGACACAGGAAGATGCTTCTCCCCTTGTGCGAGTCAGATTCCAGACCCATGAACAACTCTGGGGAATAACAATCTAACAGGAGCGTGTTGATGTGCATGAAGTCCGCTGTGCACCAACCACCTGTGTGGTATCTGTTATCGTCATTCCTGACAGCACATTCTTCACAGCAATATAATCTGCACCTCTGTCACCCGTCATATTATTTTATACTTCCCGGAGCGCGTCTCTGTCCCATGTGCCATTACCCTGGGTTTGAGGAGGGCCTGTCTTTGTACACTGTAATGTGCTGTAAAAATTGCATTAGCCCATCTTCAGCTTCAGTGAATGGCAGGCAGGTGTATGGGGTTCAATCCAGGGCTATTGAAGTGCATTGGAGTGCTCTGAAGGAATGCTCTCCTGCTAGAATGGGGGGGGGGGGGGGGGGGGGGGACGGACACATTGCTCTTGGCTGCGTTGTCGTTGCTGGCCTTTATTTATTTTTTTTGCATGCAGTGAAGCTCCTAATCTAACATTATCAGCAGCGCGCTTTGAAAAAGGGATAAATGAGGAAAATTGCACCCTTTCCACTCAATGCCATATTCTAAACAAAGCTAAAAGCCTCCATGTGCCATTTTAACAACATCACATGTCCTCCGCGCTTCGCTAAACAGGGGGGCGGGCGGAGGGGGGGGGGGTAAAGCATGCCATCGCTCCACAACCAGTCCATCAATGTAATTATTTATTCATTTCGGCATCCTTTGCAATTTGCTTTTCATATTGATCCCGTGATCTTTGTCAGTAATGTCACTTTGAACATCAGAGCAGCGTTTAAAGGTTATGAGCGAGAGCCGGGCGGTTTATTTGTGGAACTGCCTCTTCTTGGTTCGTGTCTGGATGCAAGACTGTGGCAATAAGCAGCATATCAGAACGCCGCCTCTGCTCCCAGCGCGCTATTAAAGGTATTAAATGAATGTGATCCAATGAAGGCAGCTGTGTCTAACCACGCTAACCATGCTGATGAGTCTCCTGGTGCGACGTGCACGTAGAGACTGGCCTGCAGCTCGGAACTGAGACGAGCGACAGAATCAGGTTTTTTTTTATTCATACGTAAATGAAAAAAAGTGGAAAAAGGAAAGAAATATATATTTTAAAAGCAAAGGTGAAGGTTATGTATTATTACGGGTTGCATTTGCCTTGGGTTGCATCAAAAAAACACACACACATACCTACTGTGTGCGAGTGGTTTTATAAAAAAAAATCTGACTTAATTTAAGCTTGGGATAGAAAGTACAAAATATAATGTACTAGCGATAGAGAGATAGCTATACAATGTAGATAGATATTAGGTAAATTACACTGGCTATATTCTCCACAGCTTCCTGGCTTGCTCTGCCTGTATTGTGATCTGTTACCCTGCGCCTGTCACTCAGGCGAGCGGTGGAGTGCGTTCATCCCTCAGTGAGCTCAATAACTGCACTGGAGAAGGGGGGCTCTGCCTCCTCACATGAGCGCCTCTCTCCCAGGGCACTCACCGCTGCCCCACAGCATGAGGGACCCCCACCGGCCTTCAGCTCCTGCACTCTGAACACCAATATCGAGCCATCGGGGGAGAACACACCGAGGCCTTTTGTTTGCCCTGCACCACTATCAGAGCAAGGGAGATCTCGGGGGTTTGCTACAGAACTGGACAGGCAGGGTCTTATTTAGGACGTACCGACTGGACTCATTTCTGTTTTATTTTTCTATTTATAAACCTAGGGATCGAACGTAGACCGTCTCCTGTTTAATCGCTTTCTACTAGCTGCTGTATTCTGTAAAATATGTTTTTTTTTTAACCATTTCACTCTTCTTCCACGACCTTTTAAAAAAGTTCCAGCCAAAAACTTCTGTTCGGTAACAAACGTCTCCTTGAAGCCATTCTCAATTTCTTCAGTGAGCGAAGACAGCGAGAAAGACTTCCGGTCGAAACGTTTGTCGTTTAATTTTAGTTTCTTTTACCCCGTATCAAAGTAGTTTGTTGTGTTTAATTATATTATAATAATGAAATCACTAGTGAAGCACAACAAAAGTACGGTATAGTAAAGCATGCTGAAAACAGCAGCACCGGCTGAATCAACCAAAAAAAAACACAAATACCTGATTTTTAAAAGTTTTTTTTTTTTTTTTTTCGCATTTTAGACTGAAAATAAGCTCTCGTGTCATTACGTTTATTTCAATAACAAATACATTCATTTTAATCTCAGCCATCTGAAAAAATCCAAACTCCGGTTCCTATCTAAACACCAGGGGCTTGAGTTATATTTAGCCTGACAGGCATCAGGCAGTAACGTACTGAATTACTGACAGTAACATAATCCTAACACAACTGCCTCCCAGAGTTTTGAATAGGTGAAACGTATGGAATATTAAATATAAACACTGCAGCCGCACAGCGTAAATGTTGTGAAAGCGCTGGGTGTCAGCGGTGTGTCGCCGGGGGGTGACCCACACACACACATCAACCTCACCTTCAGGTGCCCTCTGAGGCAAGTGGATTAAAGATGCCTTGAGGTTTTGATTAGGAGGGTGAACTAAAGCCATCTGACGGTTTTGCTGAAATTCTTCAAAATCAATCCAATAAAAGGTTTGTGGGAGAGAAACCAGGCATGGCTTTTTTTGATCTTGTTATTGAACTGATCTGTCTGGTGTGATGTGATTTTTCTTACTTGAATAGCACGGTGTTTTTAATGCACGCTGCCCGAAACTCATGCTGTAGGTGCTAACATGCATTGTGTTGTTTATGACTGCATTCTCTTTCCTGCAGAAACAGCTACTTTGCTTCCGAGTGCAGTCTGTCTAATTTTAAAAGGACACAAAAAAATAAAAACGAAATTCAGATATTGCATTGCTCAGTCTGCAGTTGTTCAGCATGCAGCTGTTATTAAACCAGCAGCTGCTTATGCTATCTGAAACTTATTACATGCTGAACCATAGTGTATCAGCTGTAGAGGATTATGCTACAATATAGCCCCCCCCTCCCCTCCCCCCACAAAGAAACAAAACAGCAACATCGGTAACAAGCCAGATCCCAACATAAATATTACAGCAATGTAGTTGTGCAGTTTACACCTGCAGTAATGCACTGAAATCCTGCTCTTACACATTTTACCTTGTCTCTGGTTTCCGTCCGTTTCACATATATTAAAAGCAACAAGCAGTTTTAACTGCTGATACTGCGTGCCATTTGAAAAGCGACGGCTTCAACTCCCACCTCCGCTGATCCCTTAAGCTTTTTTTTAAAAAAAAAGCAGAATTAAATAAAAATAAATAAAAAAAAGGCCCGTAAGTCTGCAAAGAATTAAGCAGTGCAAGAAAAAATTAATTAAAAAAATCTCCAAATGTATAGCGGCAGCTAAAGGATTATTCGAATCAAGCTCTCAACAAGTGAGGGTCCACGGGTGTTGATTGGGCTAATTTACCACTCCAAGCAAAACAAGTGAAGAAACAGCTGCTGGAGTTTGTGATGATCGCTGCTTTTCTTAAGTCTCTGTGGAGAACAGCGATCCACACAAACCCCAGCAGCTGTCTCTTCAGTTGTTTCGCTTGGAGTGGTAAGTTAGCCAGGCAACACCTGTGGACCCTCACCTGCGGAGAGCTGGATCCGAATAATCCGTTTGTACAGCGCTACCGACGTCACCGCTGGGCAGCCCCAAAGCAGCCCGAAACACAAACCAGGACTCAATACAAATCCCTTCACTCTCATGCAAGCAAACACGACCTGCCCAGCGATGTAAATAGCTAGGTTGCTCTGCAGAATTCCAGGACAAACACCCAATCCTGCTGCAGGACAGTTCGGGACTAAAATGGAGCCTTTATTCTGGGACACAGTCCAGTAAAACCGTCACTATTGAGACGCCTGGCTGGTCCTCCAGCTGGCAGCATTGTAGCAGGTGCCCCTGCAGACACCGGGGGTGACAGATGCACAGACTTGAGATATAGAGGGGATATAACATGTGCTGCACATGTACCGACTTGGGGGGGCTGAAATCGTGCCTTCAGTCCCGCCAGGTCTTTAAAAAACATTCGATCACGAAAGTGCTTTTGTATGAAAGTATGTGTTGTGGTTGTTATGTTCAGGATGTGAGTAAGCGTAGTTGCTACTGTATCTTGTATTAGTTACCTTATTAAATATTTTATTGTAAAATACAAAAGTTTGGTTTAACAAAAAAGTGTGATATTAGAAACAAAGCAGGTGAGAAATATCCTGTTTGCTGCAAGTTGTAACACAAGATTACAACTTTTTAGGTTAATTTTAAATCCCTAAAACTTTTTTTCTTTTAAATAGCAGCAAAAAAAAAAAATTAAATCATTTGATTAATCAATTTATCTTGTAAAGCCCTCCTAATGTACTATGAAAATCCAGATAATCCAATGAAAATGACTGCACCAGTAGAGATTTCAAAACACACCCTCAGATGGGGAAAGGATTACTGGCTCACTAAAGCTGGGAATCGAATTCAGCGTCCCGGAGGGGAACAGAGGGGCTGTATCACTCTCAGCGCAGTCCAGCACCCCACCCCCCTCCGATTCCCACATTCGAATACTGTAATTGATAAACCAGCACAGGGAAGAATGTCTCAAATGAGTCAAACAAGCACACAGGACAAAAGGGACAGGCGGTCACTGCATTGACCCATCTGTCTTTGCCTGCCAGAGGTCTCCAGCGAGGATCTCCACAAACTAACAAACAAAAGAAAGTTTTAAAAGGGTGAAAACCTGCTTGTAGCTTACACTGCACCCTATACTACAGTATATAGAGATATATATATCTATAATTTCTACAATACAATACACAGATTACTTTAAACAGCACAGCTAATCTTAACGTCACATTTCCATGTGATATAAAAGACATTTCAGATGGCTGAATCACAGCACTGCATATGTAAAAAATAAAAGTGATTCCAGTCCTGAAGGGGTTAAACAGACATGGCCCATTCTTGTATGCATCTGTATCTTGTATGCATCTGACACACACATGCAGGAATCACAGCATCCCACCCACCACCCCCCACTCCCGACTCCCCACGGAAATAGCTGCTTCCACAAGTAGGTGGTTAATAGCAAAGCCCGGGATTTTCTGACACCCTGATCTCCCGTTTCCCTGTCTGGTTTGCAACAGCTAGGCCACCCTGCTGCTTCTCAGTCTCCTGCAGTACAAAGACACCCAGCCTCCCATTGTGTCACTTTGCTTCTTCACATTACTTGCAATTCATCTTCTTGATACAAGGAACGTTATTGTTCTACCCCAGTGTGGAACGCGACAGAAGGGAGCCCGGTGCTTCAGATGCAGCGGGATGTGTTGAAGAAGCACCAAGACAGAAGGAGCCGATCTGGTGTGCTCAAGTATTATTATCTCTTCATTTTAAACCATGCAGGTCTGATTAAAAAAAACACACACATTTAAAAAAAGTCACTGCACTTAAATGACAGGGGAGACCCATTCATATTACACAATAACAACTGTATAGGTTCTGTGTCTATAGGATATAAGGCTGTGGGTTCACGTGTGTACTGGGTTATAGGGCTGTTAAAATGGTTTTAAACTTAACTGCGAATCACACAAACCAATGCAATCTATGAACTCGTGCAGCCATAAAGCACTCAGAAGTTGTGCAATTAAACATTGTTTAAACAGGAGTCCATTTATCAAGAGCTACAGAATGCACTAAAACAGTCTTTCCATGCCACAAGAAATTTAAAAGGACAGTGCACTGAATGAATCCAGTGCCTGCCCGCGATGGGTTTAGTGTGACCCTCTAGAGTAACGGCTACGTGTTTAGTAATAGTAGCAGCGCGGGCACAGCTGAACTGGACGCCCCTGGTTGGGTGTAGGTTCGTTGAGCCACTTTTAAAAGAACATGATTTCAGTGATAAGGAGGTTATAAAAACACCCCACGATTAAGTGGTTCAATGGCTGAAGACACATTCATCTATTTCCACACAAGCAGCAAAACACAGACTCGAACAAACTCGCTCACCCTTAGGGGAGAACAATTGAGCATTCCTTTTCGCTTTGTATCACAGAGTCTTAGGAGACTTTCAGGGTTATGCATAGTGCTGGAATCCGATTTTAAAAGCACTGTATTGTGTGCAAGCCAAGGACAGCCAACGAGAAAAATGCGCATGTCTGTTTAGTGTTTATGTGCTGTTTAATTGCTCTGTTAGTAGGGCTGGGTGCTTCAGGCTCTCTGGCTCTCTCTCAAATAAAAGTTTGTACATGTGGTAGTTTACCTTATGTGCCCCCGGGTTAGCCCTGTCAGATTAAGCAAACTTTTTTTTTTCCTGGTGAAGGGGGGGTGGGAGTTTGAGAGAGAAAAGAGGAATGTAAACTGATACCACTGATAACTACGACCTTTGATTTAAAACTCAGAGAAAGTTACTTGCAAAACCTGCGAGTCTTGGAGTACTCTGTGCAAGCTGGTTCTGTAGAGAACATTCCTGCAGATCTTGTTATGCCAATCCTATTGCACAGGACAAAAACTGCATGCAAGCATGTTTCTATGTATGTATGCATGAATGAATGAACGAATGTATAATTCATGTATAAGTCATTGTATTTATCTTGCTCTTAATTGTATTATTACTTGTACTGTGATACTTGAAATGTATTTGCTTATGATTGTAAGTCGCCCTGGATAAGGGCGTCTGCTAAGAAATAAATAATAATAATAATAATAATAATAATAATTGAAAATGCTGAATGTTTATTGTAAACAGAGCAGCACTAAAATGAACATATTTGGTATATTTGTTTAGACTGATGAAAACTTCAATACTGATATTGACAAGCGTTTTGAACTAGGAGGCTTCTTCAATGTTTCAAGTTTCTTTTAGTATTTATATTTAAAAAAGTTTTAAAATGTAGCACTCAGTGTTTTAAAGTGAGTATCTGGCCCACTGCGCTTGATTGGCCAGGCTAGTTCACGAGTAGATGTAAAAACGCGCTGAACACTCCCCTCCTCTCAATATGTTTTTGGTTACCGGTAGGTGTAACAGTGTTTGGTGTAATCAAGTTCCAGTCAGTTACGTTGCTAGGGTTTTCATACAGTGCGAGGTTACTGGCCCCTGGCCCCACCCAGCAGGTGGTCTTCATCAATACTTCATTGAAAAGGAGAGCTAAAACTGAGATTCTAATGGGAATTTCAAATGTATAATTCAAATTTCACAAATGTACCAAGTTTGCATTAAAAAAAAGAAATGTAAATACTAAAACTAAAAGGCAATGGATTTTGATACTAATATACACAAATCTATTCATATTCAGGGATGGGAGCACGACTCTCATTGCAGAGCAGTTCCGATCCTGGTTTCGCTATGAGTTTGACAAGACACACCCGAGCTTGTTAACCCATACACACTGTGGCTGATCAAGCTCGTAGGAAAACCTGGAATGGGTGAAACTGCTGTGCAACAGGAGTGGCCGTCCCTGATATTCAAAACCCTTCCAGCAGCACTAATGATAACACATGGTATAAGGTTACCGAAGTTTTTATCTTTTAAGCTGTATTATCGTATGCACATGTTCTGCAGGACTGTCATGTTACTAGCCCCCGTCATCAATTAGGCTACTAAACACTATGCCAGGCATCATTATACAGCACACAACAGCATTCAGCAATGCCTTTACCAAGGGTGGCACTAGATTATTGATCACTAAATCCAGGGATTAATACCACCAGTACCCTGGTTAGCTACCCAGCAACACAGGCTTCCCTAAGCAGAGGCTACCAAAACTGAAGCTCTTCTGAAACGTCATCATTGCTTTTCTCAATGCATATATTCCCGTCTGCAAAATCATGAACAAGCATGTTTTCAGTTGCATTTGAGGGCTTCGCTTCAGGCTTTTGAATGCTAAAGGTTTTCTCAAGGCTTGTGTTATATATTGCTATTTATAATGCTGTGCACTGGCATGTTCTGAGTTGTATTTGAAGGATTTTGTGAAGTTCACCTATTTTTTTTTGCTTATTGCTTTTGAATACAGAGTGTTCTCAATGGATCAATTAATTGATTGCTTATTACATTTCTGATATTCAATTAGGAAATACGTTGCCGACTGAACCTCCACTGGACACAGTACAGAAGTGCAGATGCAAACTAAATAAGTAACCACAGCCGCGTGTTGGGCATTTTAACCCTAAACACTGACGTCAACTCCGGAGCACTTTATAGAGTTGCTTCAGGGGGGGGAACCAAAAAAAACAGCAAGGCTGCCCAAGCAGACAAGATGAGTGTGTCTGGGAGGGCATGCATGAGGCTCCCCCTAAACCTAAACAAACAGGATCCCTTCTGAGCCCAGACATCTGGTCTTCCACTTTCATATACTTCTGTGTCTACCTGTGTTTGAGACTCAAGGCTTGTAAAATCTCGCTGTCGGGTTTCCTGCTGAATCCCAGGGGTGAAAACCGACACCGGGGGGGGCGACGCAGCGATCAGAACTGCAGCGCTTCCATTGGGTAACCCTCTATTTATTTATTTAACGGGGTACAACATGTCGAGATTCCTTTCACAAGAGAGAGACCTGGTGACTGTAAGGACCATACATGCAGCCATTTCGTTTGCTCATTAACAGTGCAGCACAGGGGTGGAAATAAGACTCCTGTTGCATTGCAGTTTGATCCGTTCCAGTTTTTACTAGGATTTGAATTAAACACACCTGAGCTTGTTCCCTTTGCACTGTGGCTAATCAAGCCTGTAGTAAAACCATGAACGGGTGAAACTGCTCTGCAATAGGCACCCCTGCAGTAGATTGGATCACTGAGTGCAATGCTTGCCTATTTTGTTTAGTACGTTTCTAATGCAATACTTTGCCACCTCCCTGCAGCATACTGGCTGCAGAATCAGGGCTCAAAAGCCACCATTATGCCACTTGTGCTGTTTGATAACGTGTTGGCTCGAAATCCTATCCAGTAGAAGATCTGTTCTGTCGTCGCAGGTATACCCCTGCTTCACATCTCAGGGTATTTGTGCTGACAATCTAACACGGAGGGTGCGCTCACCAAAGCAAATCTATTATTATTAGTTTATTTAGCAGACGCCTTTATCCAAGGCGACTTACAGAGACTAGGGTGTGTGAACTATGCATCAGCTGCAGAGTCACTTACAACTACGTCTCACCCGAAAGACGGAGCACAAGGAGGTTAAGTGATTTGCTCAGGGTCACACAATGAGTCAGTGGCTGAGGTGGGATTTGAACCGGGGACCTCCTGGTTACAAGCCCTTTTCTTTAACCACTGGACCACACAGCCTCGATCTATGTACCAAATCACTGATGCAGTGCACGGATCTCTATAGCAACGCTGTCAGCAGTGATGCCGAGAGGTTTTACATTTTTAAAAAAAGGGGGGTTAGTGCCTTTTCGTCACGGGACTTCATGGGGGAATCGAATGGAGGGCTTTACAAAACATCGCAGAGCACAGAAAGCAGGAGAAACCAGAAATTAAAAAAAAAAGAACAAACATACGAGGTACAGAAACTCATGGTGATACACGTATACTAGCATGGACTTTTCCTATAAAAAAAAATATATACAAATATCGTACCTGGAATCACCTCTCCAACACTTACAATACATGTTTACGGTCAGATCTACAGTTTTGTGTGAAATAAAGAGTTCAGTTTAGGGTTGCCCCCTGTCCCTGTTTTCCCAGGATCATCCCGGTATTGAGGAAGGTGTCTCTGGAATTCAATCTGCCTTCCTCGGGACACTAAATGTCAGGCCCATAAACTGAGCTCAAGTTAGATAAAGCAGGCTACAATATTGCTGCAATAGATGCACAATATGAATTGGTTGTCCATTTTGAGGGTCACATTTTGTCCAGAACGGTCCCATTATAAAATGCAATCGAGGTCCCCCAGTACCCTGCTTTCTGTTGCTCTGGTTGATCCGTTTATCACAAAACCACCCCTGATATCATCTTTCTCACGCATTCATTTACTCCCTCCTTGCCCCTCCTATCGCACTCTGACCAGGCAAGAGCCTGCACTGGCTTCTCAACACATGATTGGTCAACTTCATTTTCACTGGCTAATAGTTAAAAAAAGGAGAGAGAGAGAGAGAGTGAGAGAGAGAGAGAGAGAGAGAGAGAGACCAATAAATAAGAAATAAGTACCACTTCACTCTAGGTAACACCACCCTAGAGCACACCAGCAGCTACACATACCTGGGTCTGACCATCAGTGCATCAGGGAGCTTTAACCTGACAGTGAATGCACTAAAGGAGAAAGCACGCAGGGCTTTTTATGCCATAAAGAGGAGGCTCTACAATATAAATCCCCCCGTCAAAATTTGGCTCAAAATTTTTGAAAGTGTAATTCAGCCAATTGCTCTCTATGGCAGTGAAGTGTGGGGTCCAATCACCAACCAGGACTACACAAAATGGGACAAACACCCCACAGAAACCCTGCATGCAGAGTTCTGTAAAAACATCATGAGATTACAAAGAAAAACACCAAACAATGCATGCAGGGCTGAATTAGGCCTTTATCCATTGATTATTAACATCCAAAAAAGAGCATTAAAATACTGGATTCATCTAAAAACTAGTGATCCAAACTCACTCCATCATAAAGCCCTGCAATACCAAGAGCTCAGCCCAGAAAAGAGTCCCCTCAGCCAGCTGGTCCTGAAGCTCACTCAGCTGAGCAACACTGACATCAGTCAGCTTCAGGACAGCACTGCAAAAACAATTCCAATTAGTGTAAACCAAATTATAAAACACCTGAAACACTCCTATCTGGACCATTGGGATACAAATACTAAAACACAAAACAAACTAGAGTGCTATCGGACCCTAAATAGAAATTACACCCTGGCAGAATACCTGGTAACTGTCAGAAACACAAAGCAGAGGCAGATCCTGACCAAATACCGGCTCAGTGACCACAACCTGGCCATTGAAAAAGGCCGACAGAGGCAAACCTGGCTGGCCAGGGAGAACAGGCACTGTGGTCACTGTGAGACAGGAGAGGTTGAGACAGAGATTCACTTCCTGACACACTGTGAAAAATATAAAAACATAAGGGACATTTTCTTCCCCAAATTCTGTGATTTAGTCCCAGAATTCCCAAAAATGTGTGATACCCAGAAGCTGTCAATCCTGCTGGGGGAAGACAAACACACAGCCAGACTGGCTGGTCAATACGTGGAGACCTGTCATAGCCTGAGGGACAGACCGTGAACACGTCACACTAGAGAGGGAAAAGAGAGAGGGAGGGAGAGAGGGATTCTGTTTAATATAGAAAGAGGGAGGGAGGGAGGGAGGGGGTATTGTATAATTATGGGAGGGGGGATTCTGTTTAATATAGAGGGGGGAAGGGGGTACTGTTTGATATAGAGGGGAAGGGAGGGATTCTGTTTACTGTATTAATATAGAAGGAGGAGGGATACTGTTAGTATTAAGAAAAATTCTTTGTCTGTATATTTGAGTTGGTTATGCCATGTATGTGCTTTGGCAACACAATTATTTTTATTGTCATGCCAATAAAGCCAATTTGAATTGAATTGAATTGAATTGAGAGAGAGAGAGAGAGAGAGAGGGGGGATGGGAGGAGAGTTGCAATAGAAGGCGAGGAGGAGGGGGTGGGGGAGAGATGAAGGGAGGGGGTGAGTGGTGCCTCTCTCCACAGCTTGAGTACTCTCTTCTGGTTGTCACACTAGCAGCAAGGTTAGTCCCACGTGTGGGTAGCATAGCTTAGCATAGCCTAGCACAGCACAGGCTCCGACCACATATTTTTGGAAAGGATTATTGTGCACTTTTTTTGGAAGGGGTTGTGGAAATGCAGGGATGAATAGGTAAGAGTCATTTTTTTCCTTTTCAAGTTTCTTTTGTCTTTTAAATTCACAAAATAAAAAATCGCATGGTTATTTAGTTTTTATTTCTTCATTTTTTTTGTTATCAGTGCTAATGCAGACCAGCTGCCAGGAGAGAAAGACACTAAAGGTGTTTAGTAATGCAATGCAAAAGTTTATTTTTTTTTGGTTTTTCATTTAAAAAAAGACAGTTTGTCTTTAGACAGTATGGAAAATGTAAAAGTGATAATATTACATGTAATGCAGTTTGACCACATTTGTATAGAATTAAACTGAAAAATGAATTGATGGTAAATTCTGTATGTACACATTCAGCTTAACCCTGTTTGCAATTTTATCTCAGTCTATTTAAATACTTTTGCACGTTGTGTTTAGTCAGTGAGATTTCTTGCTTTCAAGTCAGAGATTGCAGTTTTAAACAGTTTACACAGAAATGTTTCTTTTTTTATTTGTGTTTTTGAACGGCATGCATGTATCTAGGGCAGGCAGCGGGTGGGGGTTTGTAGTGGAGGGAGGTAGGAAGCAATTCAGATCTATTCCTCAGCCTGACACTGCTCTGTAATTACCCAAATGTGTGCTTCTAAAAACATGCTTGCGAGCCTGTGGGACGATGCACTGACACGGAGGCTTTCTGATTCAGTTTCACAGCCGCATGCTGGGGAGTCACACTGAGAGCAGGCAGCAGAAATGGTGGCCGGTCGGACAGTAACTAATCAGGATTGCATTGTTGAAAAGAAGCCGTCTTAAAAAGTGAATATTCCCGCAGAATGCTGAGCCCCGTTGTGCCCTATAGTAAGTACTCTACGACTTTCCTTAAGCAATTGTTGTCTGGGTGGGAGAAAAAAGGTGTGTAATGAATTGCAACTAAAAGATATTAAACTGTGCTGGTTTGAAATTGTGTGCATAAAAAGGGGGTTTAGTGATGTGTGTGCAGATACAGCTGTGTGCATAATTGTTTTAACCTACATCTCTATGTTGTGCGATTTTTTAATATGGTTTTGAAATAGATTTAATAATGTAAGCATATTCTGGGGGACAGATGCGCATAATTTAATATGTGTGTAACTTATTACATGCTTTGTGCTTTATAGCTGTTTGCAGAGTTTGAGATTTCTTTCTATTAGAAATACAAATACATAAATGTGTGCACACTTTTCAAATCGAATTGCTCCCAACAGCAACTGTACTGGATGCAATATGCACACTGTGCCCTGTCCATTCATTCATTCATTCATTCATTCAGCATTCTGATACGGAATCACTAAACCAGTTCTAGTAGCAGTGAAGATTCCGTCTGAATGTTCTTTTACTATAGCACTGTAGGCTGGGCTACAGCAAAAGGCTGCTGTGCTAGGCTGCATGTTCCCCTGCTTCCCGAAGACGACAGTACAGCAATAATATCAACAACTGCCTACTCTCAAACCCCGACCTCAGTCACACCGACAGGAATCTAAAGCCCCAAGAGTCTTTAAGCATCAGAAGGCTTTTTTTTGGAAGAGTTTTGTTTAAAAAGCTTTGTTAAGCTGTCAGCATGTGGGATTTTTCTTTCCACCCAGGTCAGCCTTTGTGTGCGAGTGTGTGTGATTCTGCTGGTTGCGGTTCGCGCTTGGGGGAATCTGTACGTCACGCTGAGGGCTCGAGAGGATTCTACTGTATGTGGCTGCACTGAGTGGAGCCAGGGGTTACTATGAAAGCGTGATGCAATCGGGAGCTGCTGTTCTGCATTGCCTAATCATGCGATGGTAAACAGACCGGGCTTGCAGTGTGACCATGCATGTTTCTGTACATCATCATCATAATACGGCTACAAGTTAGCGATATTCTTGCTGGTATTAACATTAGATGATATTCTTAATAATAATAATAATAATAATAATAATAATAATAATAATAATAATAATAATAATAATAATATAAAATGTAGAAAAATGGCTCAAATGTATGGTGCAATTCATACTGGTATTAATTTGAACATTCTTAAATAATAATAATAATAATAATAATAATTCCAACACAGTATATGTGTATTTATACCAAATGCAGCTAAACCTGTTTTTCTGTACGTTACCAACTGGCTGCTTGTGTTAAAACGAGCCTGTCGAAAATCAGAGAGCTAAGCAGAGGGAGCCAGGGCACTATTTCATTAGCGGTCAGCTGTCCGTCTTCATAAATACATAACCTTAAAAAAAATGATTTTAAATTGTCTGCAGCTGAAGCTCTTTACAAAAATAATTTTAAAAAAAAAAATCGCACTTAGCGTCACAGCTCACTCACACGCGCAGAGAGAGCAAGTCTACTGAATTGTTCGCATTTTTAACATTTCCACTTCGCTGGGCAGCACAGAATAAACAGCCACTAACTGCTGGCCTTTTGTTTAGGAAAGGAATGTTCTTTCACTCTGCCTTACCTTGCTTTCTACTCCTCAGCACGCAAGCAGGGCTTAAAAAGAAACAGGCAAGTAAAAGGTGGAGTCTGGTTTAATGAAAGATAAAAGGCAAGAGTGGAAGTCTTATCTTTGAGACTTTCTTTCAAGGTGCAAAGATTTATTCTTCATGAAAAGGTTTTTTTTTTTTTTTAAATGAAAAAACATTAGCCTATAAAAGTGAGAAACTGATGGAAGAAATCGTGAAATTGGATATTAGGTTTTACGCGTTAAGATGATCCTGTTTGGCTTCTTGTGGGGTTTGATGTTTTTGTAGTGTTTGTGATAAATTGCTTCACACTTTTTTATGGGTGTAAGCCGACATGTACAAGTTATATATAAAAAAATGGCCTTGTACAGCATCGACACTACAATCCAACAAGTAACGGGACAGTACTGGGACACCAGGTTAGGCGTGCATTTGACGTCTATAGTTTTGTCAATAATTAACACAGTCCAAAAATCAAATCACTTTACAATTAACATCCCTGTTTTATATAGTTCCATCAGATAGATAATGAAATAATTTGATGAAATACATTACCTGTCGAGCACCAATAAAAAAAAAAAGTTTGCTATAACATATTTCTTTCCAAACCCCACTTGAGACTTGCGTAGGAAATGGAAGCACACGACTTAAGATTTAAGAATCATTTTGTTAACTGGAGCCTTTTTACAAGTACAGGAGTGTCCAGAGAGGACAGTCTCGTTTCTACAAGCTACGCTGCTGCTGTAGATATTTCAGTGCGGTGCTGCTGCTGTAGATATTTCAGTGCGGTGCTGCTGCTGTAGATATTTCAGTGCAGTGCGGTGCTGCTGTAGATATTTCAGTGCGGTGCTGCTGCTGTAGATATTTCAGTGTGTTGCTGCTGTAGATATTTCAGTGCGGTGTTGCTGCTGTAGATATTTCAGTGCGGTGCTGCTGCTGTAGATATTTCAGTGCGGTGCTGCTGCTGTAGATATTTCAGTGCAGTGCGGTGCTGCTGTAGATATTTCAGTGTGGTGCAGATATTTCAGTGCGGTGTTGCTGCTGTAGATATTTCAGTGCGGTGCTGCTGCTGTAGATATTTCAGTGCGGTGCTGCTGCTGTAGATATTTCAGTGCAGTGCGGTGCTGCTGTAGATATTTCAGTGTGGTGCAGATATTTCAGTGCGGTGTTGCTGCTGTAGATATTTCAGTGTGTTGCTGCTGCTGTAGATATTTCAGTGTGTTGCTGCTGTAGATATTTCAGTGCGGTGCTGCTGCTGTAGATATTTCAGTGCAGTGCGGTGCTGCTGTAGATATTTCAGTGTGGTGCAGATATTTCAGTGCGGTGTTGCTGCTGTAGATATTTCAGTGTGGTGTTGCTGCTGTAGATATTTCAGTGTGTTGCTGCTGTAGATATTTCAGTGCGGTGCTGCTGTAGATATTTCAGTGCAGTGCGGTGCTGCTGTAGATATTTCAGTGCGGTGTTGCTGCTGTAGATATTTCAGTGTGTTGCTGCTGTAGATATTTCAGTGCGGTGCTGCTGCTGTAGATATTTCAGTGCGGTGCTGCTGCTGTAGATATTTCAGTGCAGTGCGGTGCTGCTGTAGATATTTCAGTGCAGTGCTGCTGCTGTAGATATTTCAGTGTGGTGCAGATATTTCAGTGCGGTGATGCTGCTATAGATATTTCAGTGCAGTGCTGCTGCTGTAGATATTTCAGTGTGGTGCAGATATTTCAGTGCGGTGTTGCTGCTGTAGATATTTCAGTGCGGTGTTGCTGCTGTAGATATTTCAGTGTGGTGCAGATATTTCAGTGCGGTGTTGCTGCTGTAGATATTTCAGTGTGATGCAGATATTTCAGTGCGGTGGTGCTGCTGGCCAACACAAACAGAAAGGTTAGTTCCAGGAAGAAACATTTTTTACATTTAATTTATTTATTTATTTATTTATTTTAAAATTACTGAATCTCAGGCTGTTTTTGCGAAATCGTTCTGAATGAACACGCTGCGTTGACCATGCTTTTAAGATGTGTGGAGCCTCTCTGTGATATCCTAAGACAGTGAGGGGATGAGTAATGCACAGATGGACCAGGGGGGCTGGGGGGTGAGTGGTCAGAGCTTCTTTCCAGCTGCTCTTTGATATATTAGTGGACAGAGACTGGACATAATGATCCCAGCTCACAAAAAATGTAGGAGTCCCAGTTCTCAAGATAGAGCTGGGGTGCTGCAGGAATTACCTTGCTTATTAATGCGCTGCTTGTTTTTGTATTGTGGTATGCTGGCGTTCCATTTCAGATTGAATATTGCAGCAATATCCGGAACGAATCCCTGGAATAACAGATTATTTGTGCTTGTCTTTTTTGTTTTATCTTTATGTATTCAGTTTGCACAGTTACTACATTTTAATCTGATTATTCTGCAACTTTGAGGCCACAAAAACATCAATGTTCAGAAAAACAGACAGTAAAAAGCGACACAAAAAAAGTGTTTTAGATTATACAAACATAAAAATACTCCCTCAAAGCATTCCCCTGCCTTGATGTATAGCACCCTCCCCGAGACCTCCATAGAAATGCTTCGATTTATAATAATCTTTGCACGTTACACAATTATGCATGGTTTATAAATTATTATTACTGCCAGTGCTGGACGTAGGCATTATATTTAATGACCGCTCTGGGCTCCATTGAGCGCCCTCGCATTTGCCCAGGGGGACACTGAAGTACCCCATTGTGGTCATTACCTGCACAGAACGACCGACTCTCCTTCAGAGTTATTGCTTAAAATACAGCAAACAAGACGACCAGCTTCGAAATAAAGGCATGTGACAAAGCTTGCTTTCAATGCAGACCAATGGGGGCTGGAGCAGTAGAATTTGCATGCCGCTATACAGGGCGATTCATCATTAATGTACTGCATGCAATCACTGAGCTCCGTCACTGCCCTTGCATGGGATATTCCTTTGATTCCAGTCAGCTGGGGTGTTTTCCACAATGATGGGTGTGACGTTGATTGCAAGCTGTGTTGTCTTAATTTGTCTTGTAATTCGGCAATGTTCCTGGGTCTTTGAGTGTGTTGTATATGTATAACCTTGTATATGAACATATATATATATACATAAAAGTGAAAACAAGCATCCCTTTATTTCTGTACTACTGAAATAAATCAAAGCACAAAACTATCTTAAAAGGACATCATGCAGCATTTACATTTAAGGAGCATTAATGGAAATTTGAAATACAATTTCTTATCAAGCCCAACACAAAGCATAATTTAAACATGATTTAAAAAGTGCCACGAACATTGCAATCCACAATCTTTACAACCCACTATAATTCAAGTACTGTACTAAAAGCTACAGGGGAAAAAAAAAGATTAAAACTACAGTTTACTGGCTGTACTTGTAAATACAGTTCATTGGGGATTTCACAGGTTTATTCTGCCCCGTGTTCATTTAACAAGGATTCACCCTGCCAGCGAATCGATCGCCTGATTGTTTAAATGAAAACAAATCAACTGATAATTCCAGAGCGCGTCCGGCTTATCTCTTCCTGTCAGAGTGATTCATTAGAACGGAAAATCTCATGCGCTTTCTCTTTTAGTGCCTGGGGTCCATCTCCTTGCAAATAAATCTTTCTAATATTCCTTTAAAAACCAGGCAGACGCTTTAGAGGATGTTGATCACAGTCCGTTCGTGTTTGAAGACGCACGGAAAAATACCTGCGTCGTTGAATTTCTTTTAGTGTTTCTAAATTCAGCACTACTGAGCGATTAATGGTTATGGATCATGGTCTTAATAAAAACCCCTCTTCTAAAAACATGCATCAAATTACAAAAAACATGCAATGCGTGGGGGTACACCGTTTGAAAAAAAGGTGAAACTTATCAGTAACAAAGTCATACAGGCAAATGTTTCGGCTCCTGTCTTCATCGTGGGCACATAGCTTGGACAGATCTCTCTCCTCACTCATTTTGGGGGGGGGGGTCTATCTTCACTTTTGGGAGGTGGTTTCTTAGCAATGATACTGTGCCGATTCAGGCTCAATGGAAGCCAAAAACAGACGGCCCGCAGCAGTCTCTTAAATGGCACCTCTGTTCTTTAAAGATGCCATCTTGTGAGTAAATTGATCCCAGCCGTGTTTACAAGCCAGCTCGCACAATCAGCATTTTAACAGAGCCGCTTCCCCAGGAGGAATGTTGCATGCATGCATGGTCATTTAAATACTTTTAAAAGCACACACAGATAGAGACAGACAGACAGACAGGGGCGCACACAGCCCAGTATCCCCATCTCTTGCCACATCTTAATCCTGTCTACACACACACACAGCTGCCAAGTGAAGAGAATCAAAAGCAAACAGCGCACACTCTCCCTCTCGCTGATAACCATCGCTAGGGCTTATTTTTTTCATGGTAAAAAAAAATGGCTTATTTCACAGCATTTCATGGTCTAAAAAATTGCTATTTCAAGATATTTCATGACTAAACATATTTATTAAAAGGAGAAAAAAAATAGCATCATCACATTCAAAATTGATCATTTTCTCCACAGGTATTATACAACAAATGCTCCTAAATGTTGAAATGCTTGCCAAAAAAACAGCGAATGCTAAATTGTCAAATATTTAGGGGTTTTTTTTACTGTCGTTTGCCAGTGGGGTGGGTGTGAGAAACCTGCCTCCGTTCTGCTTTTATAAGATATAGTATTAGAGAGACACCACCTGGCACAGTTTACACTGGATGAAACCACACAGTCACGACTTGCTTAAATTTGACCAAGCAAAGCCCTTCTCCCAGGACACACTCGCACCACACCACTTCTAAAACGGTTGCCATCTCTCTACAAAAGCTTGTTTAAAATGCTGCTGAAAGGATTAGCAAGATTTCCATAATTGGAGACTCCTGCAAACAATGGGACACCAATGCCCCCCCCTTAGACAAAGTGGGTTTACTACGTTTCAAATGGGACTTTCAATATCTCCGCATCCCTGTGCGCAATTAAACAGATGTGAAGGTTTTTATTTACAAATCGGAATTTGGTGCTGGAACCAAGGAAGCACCGAACTTAGAACAGAGAAAAAATATATATATATATAGAGAGAGAGGGGGCACAAGAGGAAGATGAGTAAAGGTACTGAACAGAGGATATGATTAAGCACTTCTCATTTCCAGCTTCCATTCTTATCCCTTGATTTGGAAATCCCAAGTCCAAGCACGACAGGGCAGTTAGGTCGGTATCAGTTTTAGCAGCGGCTGTCAAGACAGATTCCCTTCCCACATCATCTCCTACACAACACATGCAGTTTACACCCGTTGCAAAAGACGCAACAGAATAGGCAAAAGCCGGCCGAGGCTCAATTGTGCTCGGGGTCAAAAGGCATGGAGAGCCGCAGTGTCTCTCAGTCCATTTCCAGTAAAACAATGGCTGGTGTCAGTTTACTGCGCTCTCTCATAGCTCTGGCTTCCTGCGCACTCCACACACACTGTGCACTTTGTTTACCACCACTCCCCCCCCACCCTTCAAAAAAAAAAAAAAATGCTTAGTTGTATCTTGCTCTTGAAAAGCGCTTAGCCGCTCTGTGACTCAATAGGCATGCTGTTACTTGCAGCAGTAGGATGTTATAAATGACACTGTATAACTGTTCTATAGCTGAATTGGAAGCAAAACAGATTTCTTTCATTATTTTTCCACCTATAAAAAGTGCAGAGATTTACAACATGGGCTTATGAAGGTGTCAAATATGCAATAAAAAAAATACAGAATGTAATGCCTGGGATATCTTTAAACACATTCAAAAAATAATTTAAAATACAGTGCACCTTTTAGTAATCTGACTTGCACATCATTTTAAAGAGATATTGAAAACAGTGAATGAGTGAAAAGCCCTTCTACTGTAAAATACAGGGCTTCCAAATTCAACATGGTCTAACATGAACTAACCAAATTAGTGAATTGTCGAATGGTGAAGTAATTGAGGGAACATCGTGCAAGCAAAACACACAAACACACGCACACACACTCTCTCTTAGTCCTTTAATGGATGCTGTGCTCTAACAAAGGCCAGCAGAGTTAGAGTGTTGATGAATAGATTAACTAGATTTCCATAATTAAAAGAGGGACTCTCTGCAAACAATAGGATTCCCCTCTTTTGTCTCCTCCCTGGGAATACCGGACTGGGGTGTATGGCCAGGGGAACGGGAAGCACGTTGGTTGGTTGCAGGATTTCTCACAGTGCTTCTGGGCGAGCCAGGAAGACCCTCTGCAAAACATCTGTCCTTGCTGGGAAGGAGGAGGAGGGGAGGGGAGGGGAGATGGATGCACAGAAGGATGCTCGATGGCTCCTTCAGTACCTCCCCACCAGGGAATACCAGGCTTGCCACAGTACAGCGTTCAGAGGACACTGTGTAACACGACCGCCGGGGTTAGTGCACCACATAGGAAGGAACAACACCGTGCAGATTTGTTTACATTGCAGTGCATGTCAGCTTTATCCCAGCTGGCCTGTATTGAATGATTCAACATGCTGAATAATTTGTAAACTTCTGCACAACACCACCTCCACATTCGTTCACACAGCTTTCACGCAACTGGCTTATTTTTATGATGTGATAAAAGTTACTTACAAAAATGCTTTAAATTCTAGAAAGGATTCATGCATACTAAACTTTTTTTTTTATTCACATTATTACATCCTTTACAGGTTACAGTTTTGTAAATAGGGACCTTTTTTTATTACTTTTTTGATTACTGATCAGTTAAAAAACTGCACCGTACGAGAAGCTGAATTTATGAGTTCACAGCATGTACTGTGAGTCTGTACCTCAAATAAGTTTACTGTGTGACTGGAAATGATCTAGCTATTAATTCATAAAATCTGAATCTTTATTAGGATGGCAGTTTACACCTCCTTTACAAGAACTTACAGCAGTCAATGTATATACACGAGTTAAAAAAAAATCAATTAGCCGTCTGCCCTCCTTCAACTCTCAGCATCCTTCTTTCTGTAAAGCTAAGAGCAAGAACTAGACTCATTCATTATTGATGCAGTTTGCTGTTGGTTTCGGATCTGTAAATGCATAGTGTAAAACTGCACTCCTACGTTCATTTTTATAAAATAGTTTAACTATGTAGTACGAGCATCCAGATGCTTTTAATGTGATGCAAAACTAGTTTAAAAATACAGTTATCATTTAGACAACCATCCCTCATGAGTGTCTCTCAGGGTAACTTGAAAACCTGCATCACTGCCTAAAGGAGGAGGGGAGGGAGTGATTCTGAATAGACCCAAGGACATTTCTACTATTGAGATTGGTCACAGTTCATTTAAATATGAAGAGGGTCATTTAAAAACCATCTGGACCGAATCTCAACACCGAGCCTCCACAATGAGCGCGACTGTCTTCTCCACAACGTGGAAAAAAATAAATAAAAAATAGAAAATGCTTTTCTTTTTTTTTTTTTTTTTTTTTTAAATCTTTTTCGTTCGATTTCTCTAACCATACCCAAAAAAAAAGAATTCTGCTGCTGCTGCTGTGTTTTAAAACCCCCCTTCCTCTTCGTTGTATTTACCCTCCGCTCAGAAGTGACAGATTAATAAAACCTTGCAATGCCTGGAATGCCAGGATAATATCTCAGTAAAGCCACACAGTCAACCGGCCGCCCTGTGCTGAGGAGGGAGGGAGGGGGGTCTGAGAGAGAGGGAGAGAGAGAGAGGAGGGAAATAATGAAACATCAATATAACAATTTATATCATTCAGAAGGCAATTAGAGCCAGTTAAAGCATTAGGTATTTGCTAAATGCAATCACAATAGCCACAAAGTTGTGCAGGCAAGCCAATATGAATGGAGAGTTATGCCACTACTAGTTGGATCCTCCCCCCCACCCTCTCTCCCCCTGGGGCTTTGCTGAATGAAGGTTTTTTTTTTTTTTTTTAACGGGGGGTGGGGTGGGGGGGGTTGGGGCCTAGAACGTGCACAGAACAACAAAAGCTCCTCTGGGTCCAGCATTGCAGATGCTGGCCAGTCAGGTTTCTTTCTCGTTTTCAGCTAGCCCAGAGGGCTAGCTCTGCTTCCCTTTTCTTTCTGCAAAGAGCGACCCTCTCCTCCTCCCATTCTGTAACATGAGAAACGTCCTACTTGTACTTCTGCTGCTGCCTCCTCCTCCCCCTTCCCAGCTGCACTGAAACTCAGGATCTGTTTGGCCTGCAGCGATGGCTATCTGTCCTTTTTCATTAGTTCACAGGAGGAAAGCCGATCTCTCAGGCACACAAGAAGAGAGCAATTAAAGTTCATTAAAAAGCCTTAATGACCCCCCCCTACTTAAAAGTGTGCTGATGCACAGAATGTTTCTATCCCCAAAGATACTTAAAGATAATAAGAGATGCTGTCATTACATTAAGAAGCCACCCCCCCCTCCATACAATATACAAGTGAGAAACTGTTCATGTTTCCAAGTCGGGGATAATGCCAATATTAATTGTGGTTTGTGGTAGGTGATGTGGAATTGCAGGACCCTGTCAGAATGCAGAGTGAAAGAGAACAAACCCTAACTGTGCCTGGAGCTGAGAAACACACATCTTCAGAATAAATAACTCAAACAAACTCCTTCTTCTTCTGAAGTCGGGCAGGCAGACGAATCGTTTCGGTGCTCTGCCTGATAAGGAGGTGACAGAATCACGGCTGGGCTTGGAAGTTTGACGCTTTATTTAAGGTCATTATAAAAGAAAAAAAAAAAACGCAAAAATACGTTTGTTGGGTGTCTGCATGAATAGTTGCAAACAGGCTAGAGAGATGTGAAGCACAGGAGATCTCAGACAAAGAAATGCTTGATTTATGTCGGCATATGTTCCCCAAGGATGTAAACCTGCACTCACTGTACAGGGCTTGGTATATGGAAATGAATTGTATAAGGGTGAATGTTCTGTTAAATCTGCACACTGGAGCCCATTGATGAAGCTTTTATCCTGCAAAGACTGGGTAGTTGTGTGTGTGTAATTATATTATATTAAATTATATCTATATATATCTATATATCTATATATCTCTATATATCTATATTCTGCAGCAGCGTAAAACGCACACACTATTACATATTTTATTATTATTACATTTCTTAGCAGATGCCCTTATCCAGGGCGACTTACAATTGTTACAAGATATCACATTATTTTTACATACAATTACATTATTTTTACATACAATTACCCATTTATACAGCTGGGTTTTTACTGGAGCAATCTAGGCAAAGTACCTTGCTCAAGGGTACAACAGCAGTGTCGTCCCCGTCCCCCCCCCCCCACCCGGGATTGAACCCACGACCCTCCGGTCAGGAGTCCAGAGCCCTAACCACTACTCTACACTGCTGCCCTACCTTACCCATTCTTATTATGATGATCAGTGGTGACATGTAGATATCGATGCATGTTCACATTCCATGGCATTTCCATATGTTAATATTTACCAGCCGGTAATGCAATCTTCTATAATGAATGCAATAAATACTGCATGACTGCTTGCATATGTATGTATGAATGCTTTTGCTTTTTCTTCCCGATAAGGAAAAGGCATAAATATGTATGTGTGCAATCCAGCTGATTAAATCACAGAATATTTCAAGCGTTTAAAATCTGCAGACAAGCAGTTTGCGTTGAGCAGAGGAGAGGAGACTGGTGTAGACTTTTGTAGCACAGAATACACAGTATTTTTGGTAGGCAAATGTGAATGCACAACAGTGGTCTCAGCTTGACATGGTTCCACATAGTAAAATAGATTCTTAAATGTAAATTGGCAGTATAATAAAAACAGTAGCTGTATGCGCTGCAGTGTCATTGCAGAGCAAACAGGCACAGATTACATGTGCATTATCTTGCTTTAGTAACTGCATTGCTTTGTAAAGCTGTGGGTGCATGAACACAAAGTGCAGCACAGAAAGAAAAGATGAAAGGGTTTTAATATGCGACCCTATGATCAACGGAAAATGTCAGCGTTGACTTGTAGTGTGTTACACTTTTACGTCAACCCAGTACAGCAAGATTTGAGTTTTGAATCAGTTCTCCAGCCTCTTGTAGTCTGAAAACAGCTTTCAAAAGGACAGCCTGCAGATCAGTGGGAGAGGGTTGTAAAACACACAGAGGTAATTAATGCCAGTCAAAGCGCACTTGGGTGATAAATTGCTTGAATGCTGAGCAACACATGTTAAGGAAAACTAAAAAAAAACAGTCTTTTAAAGTTACAGTGCGATATACCGACCCAAAGCAGAGAAAGAAAAAAGGCAAATGCAGTTATTGTTTAGGAACCTCTCTATCTCTCCATAATACTGTCCTGTGATTTACCACCCCTCCCAGCATTGTGGATGTCTTTTAAACTGTTCTATCTACAGTTTGCATTAGGGAAAACTAAAACAGGATCAGTCTTCTAAATGAGTGTGTGCTTTACTGAGCCGCACTGGGATGCCACATCTGCTTGAATCAATGAAGCGCCGTGTAGACGGAAGTGGAATAACTAACGTGGTCTTAAAACCGAGACATTCTGGTGCCACGAGGGATGACCTCGGTGTGGTCTATTTTCATATAGCACACACACACACACTGAAGATGTACTGCTGTATATAAACTGCCACCGAATGCATAACTTATACTATGTGCTGTACTGCGGGATTTATATGCACGCATCAGGAATGCATAACCCGATCTCCAGCATACCCACCACAAATAATCAATCTTTACTTTTAGTTTTCCTAATTCTCTGGCATATATAGGTATGCCAGCTCATCATGTCCCAGGCTGCTTGCAGACACACACGAGAGAGAGAGAGAGACAGAGAGAGATGTGCACATGTTGTTTTCTCTACGAATTAACCAGCCAGTGCTTGGAAACAAGTTGCTGCAGCTCAAGAGTTAATCCTGGTGTGACATTTTTAAATACATTCATTTCGTTGCTAAGGAATCTCCCAAATCCTTCCTGAGGTTTATTGGAGACTGTTTAGTACTGTGTGTTACAGCAACATTAAGGTATCTGGAAACCACTCCTGATGAGTTTTTAAAAATTGAATCAAGCAAATGTTCCTTAATTCCTTAAGGATGCTGTTGGTTGTATAACTAAAAAAAAATGTGTTTGATCAAGTTTTCAGCCTACACTACACTGCAGGAGGGTGTGCTCCAAACTGGAACACAAGTAGTGTGAAATGGGCCAAAGACATCTTTTACTGTACACGTGCTGTAATATTAATACCATTACTAAAAGCTCCCCCCCCCCCCCCATCTTCTGTCCTCAGGCCTGTTGAAGATGCACTGGACACCAGAGCATGCCCAGCCACTCAGCCAGTGGCCCGAACAGCACCTGGACGTCTCGTCCACTACCTCCTCCCCGGCCCACAAGTCCGACATTTACCAAAGTAGCCGGCAGCGCAGCAACTACGCCTGGGCCAACGACGACATCTCGGCGCTCACAGCCTCCAACCTCCTCAAGAGGTACGCAGAGAAGTACTCCGGGGTCCTGGACTCCCCCTACGAAAGGGGCAGCTACCCCGATGGACCGTTTGGGCCACTCAACGGACAGAAGAGCGAGTCAGAGCCGTGGCAGATGCCCCACGGCGCGGAGGGCCCCTACCCGATCACCCCGGCGCACGACGGCCTGCCCGGGTCCAAGACCCCAGCGGGGACTCCTGGGGCCCCGCCTGGGACGGGCAGCTCCTCGGTGGGGAATGGTAACCTCTCTGACCCCAGCGGCTACACCGCGGTGCTCGGAGGGCCGGCATCTCAAGAGTACACCTCTCCGTACAACGGGACTTACCTCTCCTCGGGGTACTGCACCCAGCCCAGCACAGCACTTCCTCCTGCCCACCCCGCAGCCCTCCATACCTCAGGACTACTTCAGCCTACGCACCCGCCGCCCAGTCTGATGCCAGGGTATGGCTCTCCGGGCTCCATGTATTCCAACTACCCTCCGAGCGGCTACCCGTCCCAGCCGGGTCTCGGGCCTGGCTACTCCGGGGTCCACCCTCCACCGCCCTACCTCCCGTCCGGGATCGCAGCCCCGACTCCCCTGCCCCCTTCCTCCAGGGCGCCAGGGGTAGTGGGAAGCTACGGCTACCAGAGCCACAATCTGACGCCCCTCCCCTTGGTTCCCGACGCGGGTGGGGGTGGCGGCAGCTCCCTGAAGCGCAAAGCCTTTGAAATGGTGGTGGAGGAGGAGGACGGCTCTCGCTACAGGAAGTACGGCTACGAGCAACCCAAGACTACCTCTGGCTCCCCCTATCACCTGTCAGAGAAGGGGGCCAACGACTGTAGAGGCAATGGCTTTGGTGCCAGCGGAGAGGGACAAAGTTACAAGTCCGCGAAGACGCCGCAGCAGCCGCCAGCCGTCATGGTGGAGGAACACGTGGGCAAGTACGGCAGCCAGCCCATGAAGGCTATGGTGTCTCCCAGCTACAGCAACGCCGGGGAGTACAGCCCTCCGCTGATGACCGGGGGGAACGCCGGCTTCACGCACCGGATGCAGGTCGCCTTCAAGCTGCCGGGCTCCTGCGGCCAGTCCGAGGAGCTCCTGAAGAGCGCCGACCCGCGGGTGGTGGAGCTGATCACCAACGAGATCGTGGACTGCGGGCCGCCCGTGCAGTGGAGCGACATCGCCGGACAGGTGCAGGTCAAAGCCGCCATCGAGGAGGAGCTGCTGTGGCCCATCCTGAGGCCAGGGGCTTACACAGCAGTCAGCCGGCCGCCCAAGACCATCCTGCTCTTCGGGCCCCGGGGAGGGGGCAAGACGCTGCTGGGCAGGTGCGTGTCGACCCAGCTAGGGGCCACGCTCTTCAGGGTCAGCGGGGCGGCCCTGGTCTCCAAGTGGAAGGGCGACGGGGAGGAGATCCTGAGGACTGTCTTCCTGATGGCAGGGTGCCGGCAGCCCTCGGTGGTCTTCGTCAGCGAGGTGGAGTCTCTGCTCTCGGGGGAGGAGGAGGGCGGCCTCAAGCCCCAGCTGCTCTCTTACCTGGAGGCTCAAGGCGGGGGGACCGGCGTGGTGGTAGTCTGTTCCACGCGGCGTCCAGACGACCTCGACGAAGCCGCGCACAGGAGGTTCGCCAAACACTTCTACATCTCCCTGCCGGACAGCGGGGTGCGCAGGCAGATCCTGCACCACGCCCTGGCCCAGCAGAGCTGCTGCCTCAGCGAGAGGGAGATCGCGTCCGTGCTGCAGCGCACCGAGGGATACTCAGGGATCGAGCTCGTCCAGCTCTGCCAACAGGCCGCTGCCTCCGCGGGGCAAATCCACGGGCTGCCCGGCCAGCTCCAGCCAACCTCCTACAAGGACTTTGAAAGCGCTTTCTGTAAAGTGCGTCCCAATGCCTCCCAAAAGGAGCTGGACATGTGCGTGGAGTGGAATAAGATGTACAGTTCAAGCCAATGAGGAGGATATATCACTATCTATCTGTTAAAGACGGATGGATCCAGTTTTTGGGTAGGCTGGGTCGCAACACTTTTCTTTTTGTTTAGTACTTATATTTACAGCCAAAAAATTACATTTTTTGGGGGGGGGGGGGGGTGGAGGGGTGGCTAGGGAGGGATAAAGGATTTTTTTTTTTTTTTTTTTGGTCCCAAAGAGCTGAACGAATGGGTATTTTCTTAGTGTGGGAGGGGTCTCAACGACGGCACTCAGGATATCTGCTATTTATTATTATCAGTCCGCACCGCTGTTATTACAACATACCGCTTTTAAAAAAAAACGGAGCACAACGGTTGTAAGAAAACCGAAAGAATATCATTCTGAAGACCAAAAAATTGCCACAGATTATCTTTGCTTTTTTTTTTTTTTTTTTTTAAATAGAAATATATATTTATCTTAACATTTCTCCTTCATGCACAAAAAAAAAAAATGCATGACGAGGAATCAAATCAGGACTGCTGAAGCCATGAAAAAAAAACACTGGGAAAAGCAACTGGATCCTTGGAGCGTGTCGAATTAAGAAAAATAATCATCCCATTTCGAGGAAAACTCCAAAATCATTAGCTATCCAGACAATACAAAAAGACTCTTAAACACACAAGGCATGGAATTCACGATCTGTCTGTTAATTCATTTCGAGGGAAACTGGTGAAGAGCACAAACACACCAGTGATGAAAAAAGAAAAAGACAACTTGAATGTTAAGCATGAAGCCGGTTCCCACAAAACTAAAACCACCGAAAGGGCGACGTTAACTGTCTTATCCCAGGCGCTCTTCTCTCACTGCAAGCGTAAAGGAATCTGCTCAAGGCTACAGCACAATTAAATATTAGATTGTTTTGCAAACTCTGACCCAGCAGGCTTTACGACACTGATAAACTACACTTCAACTGAACATCATGTAGAAAACAAAAAATGCCTGGACGCAGCCCTTAATATGCAGTCATCTGATGTATATTGACCTCAGTTTGCTTTTTAAAAAAAATTGTTTCTTAAATGTTTATGTAGTCTTGACTCAAATACTCAGGAAGAAATTATTTACCTCAAAAAAAAAAAAAAGAACAAAAAAGAATGTAATGGTGTACCCTTTTGTGGACTTTTTAGTGAACTTGTTTCTAGTAGAGTTTTAACACAAAATAGAAGAAAGAGGATTGAAACACAAGTTACATACACAGCAGCTGTGTGTTGTGTTTACCTTGGAAGAAAACAAAAAAAAAAAAAAACTTGAAGTTGAAACCAAGACTAAAGTTGAATGTAATTCAGGTACTTTTTAAAGGATTATTGATGCCATGAATCCTGTTGGTATATTTTTTGTTTGTGTTTCCTCCCACCTTTTTTTTTACTGTAGTGTTTTAGTGGAGTGATGTTTTTGTCTTCCAATGTTTTTTCAGAGGCTAAAGAAATGCTTCAGATACCATTTTTTGGACAAAGCAACACCAAGCAGACTTCGATTGGATGGGTTTAATTCAGTAAAATAAAAATAAAACTCTACATTGTAACAGACGGTCATCGATCCTTAATCCCAAACGCCCACGTGCCATGTAGAACAGCGGGTATTGTTTTTATTTTAACATTGTTTCTGCAAAGTTCTAGTGAGTTAAACCACCCAAAGAATGTACTCCTGGTACAGACTGCCTCCTAATTGATCATATTGATGGGAGCAGATGCTTTGAGACTGTTTCTAGAACTCTCGAGTTTCAAATCGCATGTAACTAATCAATCTCCAAAGCACTAAACCAGGACTTTCATCAGCTCTGTAGGATACATACATTGCTGTGCTTGAAGGTGATGCACACTGTTCTACAAGATTATTAAATATCTTTTCTTCAAATCGTCACTTCAGTATAGTAAGTATTTCTCCCTAGCAAACCCCCTTCGGTTCCAAAGAAAATATTGATCGCTTTTATAAGGCGTCCTGGCTTTATAATTGATAGATTATTACTCTGTTTTTAAATAAACACAGAGTGCAGTCTATGAGATTAACTGCTTTACTGGTCAACCCTAAAAAGATTAGCGTACTTAAAAGAAATTTCAATACACACCTGCACATCCCAAAACTGTGTATAATACTGCATATGTTACAAGAAAAAAATATATATATATATATTTGGCAAGGAGGACAGTCAGGAAAAACAGGCAGAACTAAAAAAAAAAACACCTTAACTATTTCAGTATATAAATTCATTTTCTGTGTTTTAAATTATTTTTTCGGTCTGTAGCGTTTCAATTCAGTGTCGTCCTATTCATTGATTCATCTGTTAAAACCCCCCTTCATTTTTTTTTTTTCTCTCAAACCCCTCTTTTTTATTTTTTTCTAAGACCGCGCTGCCCGCCTCTCAGAATGATGAATTGCCTCATACTGAACGCACCCTGACACAGTATTGTGTTTCTGCGCCTGCATACGTTCTTTTTGAGATGCGATTCATTGATTGATGTCCAGTAACCCAATATTACTATTCAGGATCCCAAGTGCAGCTGGTGCCCTTAATCATGAGAGAGGAACGGGTCGCTTGAGGTGACCTTTACTAAATGTATTGATCTGGGCAGAGAAGAGAGAGATTCAGGATTACTTAGTGTATTACTTTTTATAGAGCTACTATTACTACTGTAGGAAAAACAACAACAAAAACTATATAGAGAGAGAGAGAGAGCGGGGGGAGAGCGAGAGGGAGAGAGGGGTGAGAGGGGGGAGAGGGAGAGAGAGGGGGAGAGAGAGAGAGAGGGAGGGAGAGGGGGAAGGGAGAGGGGGGAGAGGGAGAGAGGGGGGAGAGGGAGAGAAAAAGGAAGAGAGGGGGGAGAGGGGGAGAGAGAGAGAGAGGGGGGAGAGGGAGAGGGGGAGAACAAGAGGAGGAGAGAGAGAGAGAGAGCGAGATATACACATATACAGTGAAAGATGTCCAGATTTGATATGCAGTGAAATTGTAGGTAACCTACACTCAGGGTAACAAACTGTCACGTTTAATTAAAATAAAGATGTTTATTTTCTTCTTTTTGACACACGCACACGTAGCAGATTTAAAAAAAAAAAATGAACATGGGAGCTATCGGTAAAAATTGACAGCAATTTTAGGTGTGACTTGGGCTGCAAACTGGGTAAAACCCATCCAAAAAACCTATCCCAGCGAGACTTTGGGGAGACAATAGCTCATTTTTTGCAGAATAGACTCCCTCAAAATGTTCCAGCTTCAGTTGCTGCTCAGACTGCACCTAGCCCTGCTTAAGGGAAGGAGGAGGACGCAAGAAATATAAAAAAATAAAACAATCAAACAGAGGGCACAAAATACACTGAGCTAAATAGTGCAGATTTTCACAGCAATGATCCGCATTGCAGGTACATCACTTCCCTCCCGCTGTTTGTACAAAAAATGGTATTTAACTACTTTATTTTTCTTTACTAACTTTGTTCTTGTATCTTGTACATTCTTTGTAACCATTTCTACCTCATTTTTGCGACAAGTTGTACATGAAGTATTTATTTCATGTCTTTTCAATGTCTGTTTAAAAAAAAAAAAAAAATTGTTTCTTGAACTGTAATGGTCTACCTCAGAAAAGACTGGCTGTATTTTAAAAGAAAGTATTACGCAGTATTAAAAGAGAATACGTAAAACTGAGGGTCTCCTTATGGTTTCTTTGACTGACGTCCAGCTACGTCAAAGACAGGACTGCACATTAGCACAGCCACTGCACTCCATTCAGAGGGAGAAGAGGAGGAGATGTGCGATTGTCTGCCCTGTGGCGTGTGGGTGGAGGAGAGTTAACCGCATTGCTATTGGGGCAGAGTTGTACCAATATTACAGATACAGCGACACAGTCAGTTTCATCCCCTAGGTGGCGCTGTGGAGCTGCGTTGAGAAATTATCCCCAGCGATCTCTTCTCACACACCGTGCAAAGACCAAAGACAAGGAGTGGTGCAGAGATGTTTAAATGTATTTTCAGGGATGGAAATAAGACTCCCATTGCGTAGTGGTTTGATCCATTCCTGGTTTTACTATGAGTAATAAGACCTTGTTGCCTATACACCCTGAAATGTGTGAAACCGCTATGCAACAGGAGTCTTATTTCCATAGAGAGAGCGAAAGCACACTCCTCAATCCTGACCTGAAAACCCCCTGCCTGCCATTCTGTCCTGGATCTCTCTCAAGCAGTGACTGATAATTGTACTGAACTGTGTGGTCTGCTTTGCGATATGCATTACACACGCTCAGCTAGGACCACGTTGAGACCACTGACATTTAAAATCATGACCCCAGATGGATTTCAAACACCTGCCTCCAAACCTCGCCGGATGAAAACACACAAGATTATTCACAGTACAGACCTATAAAACACAAACATTTCCTTACAGAAATAAAACTAAACTGAATTGATAAAAAAAAGTCTGCAAATTCCTGTGAATTCCAATGCATTAGCTCCTCTTCTTGAGGTGTTCCACTTGAATTATTTTTAGCTTTTCTTCCAGACTACAAAAATCTTTACAAAAAAAAGCAGTATTTGTTACTCGGATGGGCAATCCTATGCAACTCTACAGAGATTCATACAAATTTCCAGCCATTATATTAAAGCGTTACCAGAAAATAAACAAATTGATCAATTAAACACAGCGATTTCATGCACCTTGAATGCATGCTGATATAATGATGTCTTTAGCGTCACAGGATTCATCGCTCAATTACTGAACATCTTTACTGACAGAGAGCTGATTAAATCACATTAGGCTAACTCACAGATGCTGGGGGATTACCTGCGATTGTTCTGCATGCAGAGAAGTGAAAGGCAACTGTCCTGCCAAGGCAGAAAACTCTATGATACACAATTCAGCGATGGAAATAAAGACTCCCATTGCATCGCATGTTTCTCCCATGCTAGGTTTTACCATGTGCTTGATTAGCCCCTGGGTATAGGTAACAAGCACAGATGTGTCTTGCAAAACTCAGAATAAAAAACAGCTATGCAATGGGAGCAACTGTGCATTATTATTATTATTATTATTATTATTATTATTATTATTAAACATTTATTTTAGTGTTGCACAGCGAGAAAGGTCAGTGTTTTACACTGGGGTTACCAACAAACTTACAGTGCAAGAGAACAGTACAGTATTTTCGATCACACCCATACTGGAGTTGGAACGTGGTTTAAGGTAAAGACACCATGTCATTAAAATGGGTTAAACAGAGGTCAGCGAAGCTGGGTTAAGGCAGATGGAATCCTGTACTTTAAGAACGGTGTTTTATTTTAGGCTACCCAGCTTGGTAAGGTCTCTTTAAATAAACCTCTCTGTTGTGTTCCTCTCACCCCACACACAGTTGTCTTTTTCACAGCCAGCTGATGACGAGCCTCTCAACGCGACAAAAGTTTTCTATTTATAAAAAAAAAACCCAAAGTCAGCAACAAGGTCTCAAGGCCTTCAATGTTTCCTGCAAACTTAAATACTTAAGAAGCTGTTCTACAGTAAAACTTAAATAGATCCTTTTTTTGGCATATATAAAATGCACACATATATATATATATATATATATATATATATATATATATATATATATATATATATACACACACACACACACACTTCATAACCAAGTTTCTTATTAGTTTTAGAAATACTACAAAGAAACTTGTAATGAATTCAGTGACAAGCGTTTAGACACAACGCATTTTTCAATGGCTGACTATGTTTCTTGTAGTAATTCTGAAACTGGGCACTGCTGAGTGTTTCATAGTCATGGATGATGCATCTGTGGCATCTCAAGACCCAGTCGACAAACAGCAGCACACACCGCTTTTCTTATTAGATATACTGAACGAGCTGTGCATGAAAATCTGACCCCTTTACTACAATCCTCTGTGCGCGCTAATGGAAAGCGGACATTGTTGAGAGTCCTGTTTGTTTACATGACTCCATTTTTAAGATGTTGGGCACAAGCTTAATTAGACTAAATCCAGCTTGTCACAGCAGCTGGGGTGCTTCTACTGCTAGGTAAGTCTTAATAATAACAATAATAATAATAATAATAATAATAATAATAATTTCCTTACAAAAGTTTACCTTAGCAAAAGCATAGCAAAGTGTAATAAAGCACAGTGAAAGCATGCTGTAGCCCAGCTAATCTTGTAAAGTCCAGAGAGGTACGGTAAAGAATATTTAAAAAGGTGGCAGATCATGGGAAAAGTGCAAAAAGTAACGTGCAAATTCACTGCGGTAAGCTTTTCTAAGGGTAGTAACAGCAGCGTGCACTGCCATCGCGTTGTAGTGCCAGTCTTCACTAGCCTGCTACCGATCTGAGAAACAAAAAGCGTTCGTTCAGCTTTATTAGTTACCAGCCATGGGAAGGCAAGTACGGATAATTACAGTTGCCAATGGAACACTTTTCCTAATTGAACAGTCCTGAGCAGAGCTAATTGGGCAAAGAGCATTTGTAATGGAATAATTAAGTCTGCTAATGGATGTCTGTCATCCATCAGTGACGCACAGACACATTCTTGTTTTTTCTTTGCATTGCAACTACAAACAAAATGGATTTTAATAACCCGGGCCATTGACATTTGAAACCCGACGCGAGTCTGGAGGATATTAGTTTAATGTGTGGCTGTTATTCTCGTTCTCCCTCTTGAATCCAGCGCTGGTTTTTACACACAGCGCATAGCCGGGCTGTCGCTTTCTTTTGAAGCGCTATAAAAACTAGATGCCAAAGATTTAAAAAAGTAGGTCAACTCAACCTGTATGCACAGGCATGGAAATAAGACTCCTATTGCATAGCAGTTTCACCCTTTCCAGGTTTTACTACCAGCTTGATTAGCCACAGTCTGTATAGGTAACATGCTCAGGTGGGTCTTATTAAACTCATAGCAAAACCAGGAATGGATCAAACTGCTAAGCAATGGGAGACTTATTTCCAGCCCTGATGACTACTTATACATATCCAAGGTTTGACCTTCACTACATCCCTGTATCTGCTGTAAAACATTCACCCACAGCTATTAAAGACTCAATGATGCTCAATGTAGAAATACTAAATAGAAACATAATCCTTTCAATGACAAATGTTTCGATAAGACATCTTTTTAAAGGCATCGACACAGTGGAAATGTTTGGGGTTCCACAACTATCGAGTCAGAGTATCGTTAGCACTTGCTACCTCCCTTTGCAACCTGAAAACAAGCTTGACCTCTTAGCAAGCATGAAGGGGTCTGCCCGAGACAGCTTGCCTGCTTGACTTCAGTTTCCTTACAGTTTTACCACGGAACAGAAAACAGGACTGGTTGCAGCCTACATGGAAACATTCCCTGGAAGAGAGCCTAAAATGGATTCCTGATGAGACAGACCAATCACTCTAATAGATTCTGACTACCTCATGACTGAAGAGCACATTCGGAGCCAGGAGGCCTGGGGGAGTGGGGAGGGTGCAATTTGCTCACTTTGAAAAACATACCGAGACCCTCATGCAATCTGTCTCTACGGTCAAGTCAGCTTTGCTGCTTCTCCAGGGGTAATAAGGCCGGAATCTTCAGCCTCCCTGCAGCGTGCGGACTATGGAAATGAAGGCTCACAAACCCGCACGGGGGCTCATCAAACCCAAGCGTGCTAATTTCGCTGGCGTTGCGCCTGCTGATAAATTGATTAAAAACAAAGCAAACAAAAATAAAACTACAGACTAGCAGGTAAATAATGCCCTCCCCAGGCTCTCATAAAGGTCCTGTAGCGAGCGATCAGGCACACGTCATCACTTCTTGTACTGCAGCCTGAGGTCTCCAAAGTCATCATCCTTTCAGAGTTAGGAAAAGCAGTTTTTCTCATGGGGATCGTTTGTGCTGACAGAAAACCCTGAATCAGACACTGATGGTTTTTGTTTTTTTTTTGCTTGAGAAATAAACTTGCATTCCTCTGCAAAACTCTTTCGGAAAGACAGCGCTCAGGCTACAAGGAGACACGTTTACCTAACACCCGAATGGTTTTTTTCCCTCTGTTGTCGTATGTGTGTGTTTATTTACCATGCTTACTGCTGGTTATTATTCCAGCAAAAGTCATGTTTCATTTTCATCCACTTTTAAAAGCTGAATCAATGCACTGCTATGTCATTGTAAATATAACTTGTTGCATCCTAGTTCATATTGTACTTTAGTAGTATTATGTGCACTTACTGTAAACTACACTATTTAAATATGAAGCTTGCATTGTAACCCTGTACTGCCCTGTAACACCTGTAAATCGCCTTGGATAAAGGTATCTGCCAAATAAATATTAAGTGGGGCAGTTTGGCATTTTGTACACTATTATCATTATTATTATTATTATTATTATTATTATTATTATTATTATTATTATTATTATTATCATCATCATCATCATGAAAGCTGATGTCATCACCAGTGTGTGTTCACGTCCACTAGATTCTCCCTTCCATTTCTATTCATGAAGACTAAACAACCAACTGAGCACTAGCCCATCTCCTCCTCCTATGTTAGAGAACCCTGTCCTTGTTTCGTTCAGGGCAAAAAGTGTGGAAGGATTTCTCTCATGCATGAAGTGTCATATCTGGTTTATTTAAAAGATCTTCAAGCACTTAAACCAATCATTGTTTGGCTTAATGTGCCATTCACTGTGTATTTTAAAAACAGAATAATACAGCTTTCGAGTTCAGGCTGTATTAAAATAATAATTCTTTAGAACCAGTTGGAAGCCGCTCCTGCACACGATTAAATAAAGCTGAAACCAATTACCTCCTTCTCTGGTTACCACTGTTCAAACAAGCTCACATGATCAAAGATCATTTAGACAGAGTTTAATGTCATGCGAGCTTTGGTGAGAATATATACTTTACTGGGAACTCACAATGCTGCTCAGGAATTCAATACCGCGAGCATTTGTAACACACTGACTCAGTTACTTCCAGGAACGAGGAGATCAGACAACAGAGAACACAATAGGTACACTACAGAACAGTACCACTGGCTAAAAACTGACACCACTTCAGCAAGGAAGAGACTTCTCACTTTGAACTTCAGCACAGCTTCTGCAGTGAAACCTCATTAACAACTTGAAACATTTAACTACCACTGGGAGTTAACAGCATGCTGGTCTTATCAGACAGAGGTGGAAATCAGACTCCTCTTGCAGAGCAGTTTCATCCATTCCAGGTTTTAAATCAAGCTTGATTAGCTATCGTGTGCATGGGTAACAAAAGCTCAGGGGCGTGTCTTATTAAACTCATAGTAAAACCAGGAATGGGAGTCTTATTCCCATCACTCTAATTTAAACAGAGCTTTGATACGTCTGGGACTGCAGAGGGTGTAGTTAATACTGAATACAGGGCTGGCTTCAATACTGAAGGTGGCTTTACAGTGGTGTCAACAGGAGCAATCTGAGACTGTAAAAGGATTGGCCTTAATTGCTGTAATACAGAATTGGCCTTGAAGCAGCATTTTACTGACTAAAGACCGATTATATACCAACATGGATTAATAAAGACTAAAATAACTTTAGTAAGCAGCTATTTCTATTGCGTTTTTTTTTTTTTTTTTTTTTTTTTTTAAATCAGGCTTTAAAAAGAAACCTTTATTGTATTCTAGAAAAGTTTCTTTCAAAAGACAAATAAAGAAAAAAAAAAACATGCAAACTTTAAAAGGCTGATCAGAACCCTGCACGCCGCTGCCTCTGCTTCGCTGCAATTGCTCTTAACACGGAGCACTGCTGATCAGGCACACCCGCTGCTCCCTCTCCATCAGCTCCCCTGCCCTTCTCCGAACGACAGGCTAAACAGAGCTGCTGCAGAGACTTGATATCGCGCAGTACCGGAATGCCAATGCAGACATTGTAACTGCACGCGACTTCGAAAAAAAATTAAAGTTTTGTCCTGTTTCTCATGTAAACTCAATATAAAGGAGTTTATTCTTCCACAAATTATTTGGGACTGAAATGAGTTAAACCAGAGCTGACAAACCAATGTCAAAAGAGACCTACCAATAACCAGAGACAGAAAGGAACAAAATAATAATAATAATAATAATAATAATGACTACCTGGACTGCACACCTCTTCAGCATTTTTTTGCTCAATAACAAGTTTACATGTTGTAAAGCATTTTGAAGAGCTTCTAACAATAACTACCAGCTGTCCAGCCTTACCCTCTAACCCAAACCGCCACACTGGGGAGCTCAATAGCACACCCGTCAGGACAGCTCTGTACTCAGCTAATCACTCCAGAGCAAAATACAAGAGACTTGCTATTCAAACCTAGAAACAGTCAACACAATCAAGAATATTTAAATGGGATCCTACATGCACCAGGTGTAACGAATTGCTATCTCAGCTCGCTGACTTGCAAGGACAGGCCTGGGCTGGATGCAAACCCGCAAGCCAGGTTCAAAAAGTCTTCAACTGAAGAGCTGGCTCTGCAGGCGAGAGGGAAGATGATGTCCGTGTTATTAACTCGGTAGCCGCTGGGAGGGGATCCATAAGATTTGTGTTTGCTGTTTATTTAGCTTGTAAGTTTCGCGGTGGAGTAAAAGCTCAGTTGATGATCTACCTTCTTGGTTGTGTCTTCAAGTGATTTTATTTTACTGCCACTCAGTTACCCTCATGCCCAAGGTAGAGTACACAACCATTTCTACCATCTTTCTGATGATAATATACAGGACTGCAAAAAAGAAAGAAACCACACACACATTCATAATTTCAAAACTTTAAATAAGCACGACCCAGCACGCTACCACTGCCTTTGCAACTTTGCACAGTTCATTATTATGATTGCTTTCTGGTACAAAATATTTACACCGCGCTGCAGTGCAATGACTTGTGAATCTGGCTCACGCTTTCTTTTAAAAGCTGACACTAGACGAGGACCAGGACCCAGGCTGTGAACTCGTGCAGTCAGCTGCTAGCAATCAGAAGCATTTTGAAGTGCGGGACACTTGAAACCTGTGGGGGCCAGTCAGGAATCCTAGCCCGGAGTATGTATCAGCTCTGCTGGATCACTTCCAGATGCGAGGCTGGAGTCTGTTGGCTTTCACTGAAGGTAACCCCCACATTCAGTTTCCAGCCGTCCTGCAAGAAACAGCCTTCCCGGTTCACACAAGTCAAACGGACTTGAGAAATGTGACTGGGGGAGGGGGAGGGGGAGGGGGGTGGTGGGGGGAAGAGAACTTTATTTAAAAGATCCAAAAGTTATGCAATCACTTTATTAACAAGAGTAAATATTTAAAATTTTGACATCATTTGTCTTAAAAATAGTTACACAATGTAAAACTGGTGCCGATATGACGGATTACTGTGTTAGTGTTAACGATACAAGCATTACTTAGCTGGACAGCTCTTTATACATTAAAAATAAAATTGGCTAAATGCTACAGTAGCACTTGCATTAAAAAAAAAAAAAAAGCACATTTTTACAATATAAGCACCTATAAGGACCCCACACCAGGAAAGCAGAAAATGATGTCTAATTGCTTGGTACCTTTATTGTGTAAAAGACCTTTCGCTCCAGGTTTATCACCCCCCTCCCCCCTCCCCCCCCCCCCAAAAAAAAAAGGTAGATCACCTAGAATTTTCAGATTGAGACCATTACAAAAAAAAAAAAAAAAATATGAACATAATTTAGATATTTTATTTACATCATGTACATCAAAGAAACTACAAAACGATATCGCAAAAGTCTACCGGAAGCCATCATAGTAGCACAGTAGTATTTCATGTTAGATTTCGAACTGTCACATTTTGCAATTGTCAGTTTTTCGTTTAGTATATGGAAAACTACACCGCGGTATGTAATTCAATAGGTTAGCGTAACATTATTCAGCAGGTTGCATTCGACTTTATGAAGCCAATTTGGTTCATTCTAGAGGGAGATGCAAAACATTTGGCCATAGCTGTGCGTGCAAAAGGACTTCCCATTGCATCGACTCGTTCACATGTTAACATGCGCCGAACAGAGCATCAGAGACAGGGAAGCAGACAGAACCAGAGTCTGATGGAACAGTAATACTAACCCAGCATGTGGGAGTTAATACTGAAGCCTTTTTCATAGGACCATCACCACCACAGCTTTCCTGGTGCAGCAACAACAGTGCAAAACTACAAAAGCACACGCCAAGTGAATTTGCCCTATAGTTTGGTATTAACAGTATGTAGTTGGTGTAATAATAATTCCCATTTGTTAATGTTTGCAATTATTTATTTTTTTTAAAGTGCTTTTAAATGTGCTGCCTTGCAGAAAACAGAATGGGAAATGGAAAAGACAGGCAAAGTGCACCAATAGCAAAGTCTTGTTAAAAACAAGCAGGCATCTGCATGATTCGCTTCTCAGACCCTGCGAGACTGTGGCCGAGGAGCACTGGCTGCGCTGCTAATGTACTGCAAGAGCATGCTTTGTTTGTTGTGTTCTCAAGGTCGTGTCAGTATTTCCAGGGAAACGGCAAACGTTATAACTGCAGCTCTGATTGAAGGCATTGATGGGTTGTGTTGCTGAGAGAAGCCAAACCTGGTGCTGCTTTTTAAGAGCACAAAAGAAACGCCTCTCCATACATGGCAGGGAGGGGGGGGAAAAAAACTAAGGTTAGAAATGAATGCATCTCATTGAAAAGGAATATTGTATTGTTTCATAATGGTGCTGCTAACATTTCCAATACAAAATTCAAAGCTCACCTGTCCCCGGTTTGCTATTTATTTGAACACAAGCTGCTTTTTTTTTTTCCTTTCTGTATCTCATTCTTTGCTACCGATTCACCTGTATTCAACAACCACTGACAACACCCTTTATTTTTAGTCTGTTGTAATTCTAGTTTTGTCACAGGGCTATGGTAAAAGCATAGTCCACTGTAGTAAAGATGTATGTAAAGCACAGTGAAATCATAGTGAAGCTCAGGTAAGAAAGGTAAATCACAGACATGCATACAACACATGTGTCAGTCTGTTACAGGGAGCCATGGTATTGCTAACTGAACAGCAAAGAGCAGTGAAGTCAACTAACTGGGATGGAAACGAAACTCCCACTGCATGGCAGATTGATCTAATCCAGGATATGTAGATACAACAGAGCTCAGGTTTTCCAAGCACCCAATTCCTCATCCTATATTGTTGAGAGCCACCGGTGGACTGCAAGTTAAGAGGGGAGGAGAAAATCTGTCCTCGTATCTATCAAATTCTCTTTTGTGTTTAACTGAAATCAACAAAAACAGTTACCATGCAGGGGTGAACTGTGCAGCCCTGACGTTTTCAGACCCCGTAATGTTGCGTAAAAACCCTGATCTGAATTTAAAGGCATTCCTCTTTCCCAGGCAGCTTTTGATTTCTTCAAGCGCCGCGCATCTATCACAGAATGAATAACCACTAGGATCACCTGTTTGGACTGCACCGCTTGATCTACACCGGACTCTCCTGATCTACGCACCACATTACCAGATCCTCAGCTGATGCACTGTCCTTGCACTATTACGATGTCATTGTAGATTATCAATTGCTGTAATCCTGACTTGCTGCATCCTGTTTCATAATGTACTCTAGTAGTATAATTTGCACTTACTGTAAAACTACACTGTTTAAATATCGTCCTTGCATTGTAACCCTGTACTGCCCTATAACACTTGCAAGGTCACCTTGGATACAGCCTTCTGCCAAATAAATAATTAAATTCTGTGTCTTAGAACGGCACTCCCTACAGGACAACGCAGACAGACAGCCAGCCAGACGGATGGACGGACGGACAGACAGACGGGTGGACAGATCATTGCCAGCTGCCGCGTCATGTAATCAGCGCTTCCTTCAGACTGCGAGGAGAACGCTGGGTCCTGGAGCCGAGGTTTCTGTGCCCGCGGTTTAATGGCATCAGCAACTGAAACAGCACCCCAATGCCTTTTATGTTGCACATAAATCGCAACCTTTCCCTTCACACAGGGCTGCACATTCATTTCCAAGGCCCCCCCCCCCCCCCCCCCCCGAGTCTAGGGTAGGCGAGTGGGTTTCTTATCCTCCATATTTCCACATTGCATGACAGCTTGAAAATCCGGAGGTCGTATTTCATCCTTTTTCCTATTTGAAGGAGGTGGAGATTTTTATTTATTTATTTATTTTTTTTTAAATGAAACCTTGAGTAAATGTCCAGGTAACAGATTGAACGTACGTGTCCGAACGACAGCTCATCTGAAGCTTCTGTTAATGGAAGCACAGTGGCTTTTTAAAATGGAGCTGGTACAGGTCATTTTTTTGATGTCCTGTCTGTATGACAGTGTCATACAGACAGGACAGCAGAATAAAACGCAAGATGGGCAGCCTCTTAAAAAGGAGTGCTAATTAGGGATTTTAGATTCAGTTTTAAAACATGTTGTAACCAATCAAAAATCAAGTAAGACATGAGGAGAAGGACCTACATTAGAGTGATGTTACTTTATGATGCACTACAATAATGTGGGTGAGACTGCAAGTGTGCAAAACAAATGGGTACGCAGAAAAGGCTACTGTTTAAACACTACAGCAGCCTGCTCTACTTGACATGCATTCTCTTTGACAATGGTAAAACACTGAGGAACAACTGTGATCTGTTAACACTCGGGCAAATATTAAACTGTTCAGATTAAACTGTTCAGATTCCTAATGCTAAGTAATCTATCAGCACAAACAGCATTTGCAACAGTACAAAACAAACAAAGAAACAGGAATGCACAGTTCAACAGGAATTTTTTTTTTTGCTGGCTTTATGAAAAATGAGTCTGTGCTTGCTTGAAAATAATAATAATAATAATAATAATAATAATAATAATATGAAGCTGATTCTCTACAGCATATGCAAACTGCAATTGCTTGGATTTGCAATCAGACCTCGGCTGACACAATCACGCCCATTCAGTTATTTTGTTGCGAGAGTTGTCAAGTTTAATAGCTCACATGCTGCTTGGCCATGCAAGGAAAGCATTAAAAAAAATAAGCTTTAATTGGCACCACAGTTCTGTTTCACTGCTCAAGCAATCAGGGTTTAACTGCCTGTTAGAATGAATGCCATCTCACATGCAGCATAAGTAAACTGGGGGGGGGAGAGCTCTCCAGATATGAAACACACTCTGCTGTGTAAATGGGGCTTTAACTCATTCGCAATGCAAACGGAATCCTTCACATACTCAGATATATAAAAGCTGCATTTACACTTCCTCACTCTTCCAATAGAAGTAATTTAACCCTCATTTTATTTCCAGGTTTCTCAACGCGGCCGCTCCTGGGTCATGGAGAGACACAAACCCTCTGTAGGGTTTTTGCTACTAAATAATGTAAAAAAAAAAAAAAAAAATGAAATAAATGAAATAAAAATTTTATTGTATGCTTTAGAATGATATACTTTAGAAAGTCTAATCCGGACAAAAATGAATTTAATAAAACAGCCTTATTTAATTTCTAGCAAATCCTGGGCTCGCAATAGCGAATCACTGTAGTTTAAAGAACACACACGCACATACACCATGTTTAAGAACATACCCAAACTACACGTACTGGTGAATATCATAGTGTGGTTAAAGTGATGTCTACACAGTGCCACCTAGTGGAAATGCAGAGTATTGTCAGCTACTGGTCCTCACCCAGCCACAGAAATAAACACACAAATGAATGAAGCGATATTGTGTATGTGCAAAATGCTGGCCACGTTCCATCACATAAGTGGCTGTACTTCAGCGTTAGTTGCTAGATCATTTGTTTTATTTATTCCTAATCCAATTTTTTTTTTTTTTTTTTTAACAATTAAATTTTGCACCGGATAAATATAAATCTGAACCTACCCCTCCTCTCCTGCTCCAACCTAAAAGATCTACACTTTGTGCAACTGCTGTACCTAATTCCCTTGCAGAAATGGCGTCATTTCCCCCAAATACACAATGAAAGACTTTTAGCCCTAATTGAGGGCCATGTTTCAGTGCGTAGCGGCAGTTTTTGATTAGGGAGAGTAAGCGGGATTGCTTTGGGAAGGCTTTCTAATTCTGGAGACACTGACTCACTCACCTACTCTACTGCATTGCTGGCTGCAGCTGCTGCACGGGAGAACGTCAGCATGGTCTGTATCCACTTCCTGTCAGGGTCCTGTGATTTACAGCAGGCAGGACGGGAAGGGGCACTTACAGCAGTTGTGTACGGCTCTGTGTGTAATTGGCTATTTTTATTTGAAGCCGGCATAGAAGATTTGTAGGTTCAGCAAAAGGTCACGTCTGTTCTATAAAAGAACCCCACCCCCCCACTCCAAAAAAAAAAAAAAAAAAAAAAAAAAAAAAATCACTACCTCCAGCTGTCATGTTATGCTGGGCTTTTAGTTTATTACCATTTTTAAAAACCACAACGGTGTGTATGTATAACAGAATATTTCTTATAAACACCAGGTCCTCTGCCAGAGTCACACCAAAGGTTACTAAAACCACATTCTCATCCACCCCAGTCTATAAAGCACAATTTCATCTCATTCCCAGTATCAAACTGGGGCTGCCTGCCGCCTGCTCCATTTGCATCCTACAACACAATAGGCAGCCCAATGATCACTTTTCTGCATATTGCCACTGATAAAATCAACTCTCCCTCCAGTGTTTCCTTGATGATAGAATGTATCTACAGCACTCTGTTCTGCCTACGGAGTTCAGAACCCACTCGCGACCTTGGCATTCTCAGCCCCTTACATCAGCGCGGGCTGTAGAGACTGAGTTCTGCCAGCCCGGGATCCTGACTAGGGCTGACTGACATGTGAAAATCAGACTGACCTTGATTTGCTGCTGATGGAAGCGAACAGGTTTTCAAGTCAGTCCCGGAGGACATACTGTTTCACTGCAATCAGCTACAAAGCCAGCGCTGGCTTCGTTCTTCAGCTAATTTGATCTGGGTGACCCTGGGGTTTGCCGAGGTTAAACAACTAAACCGTAGGCTTCATTTTATGGCATTCATTTAGAGGGTTCCAATTATTATTATTATTATTTACTTCTTAGCAGACGCCCTTATCCAGGGCGACTTACAATTGTTACAAGATATCACATTATACATTATTTCACATTATACAGATATCACATTATTTATTTATATTTTTTACACAATTTCCCATTTATACAGTTGGGTTTTTACTGGAGCAATCTAGGTAAAGTACCTTGCTCAAGGGTACAGCAGCAGTGTCCCCCATCCTGGGATTGAACCCCCGACCCTCCGGTCAAGAGTCCAGAGCCCTAACCACTACTCCACACTGCTGTGGCTAAACTCTTTCTTTAAAATGTTGCTGCGCAGGCACAACAGAGACGGCTATGTTGGGCATTTTGCTATGTATATTTATTCTTCTATTTAAATAAATGTAAAGGAACTTTGTAATGAGTGACTGGATGCAGCAGCTGCCAACGCAGGCAGAAATCTTGACTTTAATTATAGAAACTGGCTAATTTTGGTAATATCAACCTCTTCCACACACACACACAGTCTCTCAAAAAGGCAGCTGACATTTGCTCAGCATCAAAGCGACTCCAGGCACGACGCTTCGCTCTGGGGCCGTGCTGTTAATTCCTCAGCGACTGTGAATATCTTAACAGCCTGCTTATCTCATTAGCAGCGCCAGCAGATACACCGCCCTGATGACCTCTCCAGGGCGAGGTCATCCCCCCGTATTTTAAACATTTAAAACCTACAGGAATCCCCGAGCTTTAACACCTTTGTTGACACTTGGTAAACGCAGCAATTAAAATGAATGTCTGGCAATGATAAGGGATGGACGCTATAAAACTGCATGTAAATACATTTGTATAAGTGTGTGCGGATGTATTGCTTATACTGTGCAATCAACTTAAAAGTTGGTTTAAGAGAAAACTTTGAATGCATCTATATCTCTATAAATCTTGTACTTTGCTTGAACAAAAGTTATTGTATTTCTTGCTCTTATTGTATTACTTGTATTGTAACACTTGAAATGTATTTGCTTACGAATGTAAGTCGCCCTGGATAAGGGCATCTGCTAAGAAATAAATAATAATAAAAATATATATATATATATATATATATATATAAATAAATTACATGGATATTATATATGTAAGATCTGCATAACAGCTGTATATTCCTCTGTGTGTGTGTGTGTGTACAGCAAAGTAGAAGGCTCTGTTAGCTGTTCAAACCTTTCCCTAACCTAGTTTACTGATTTACTGAATTTAGAAAGCATGCTATACAAAGGCTGGATGAGACTGTCCTTTCGTCACTGGTACGTTCCCATAGGAGGGCATGTGTGACGTGCTGACAGGTCCCTACGACCTGAACCCACCAGGCTGAGTCAGTCTCCAAACACCTGGAATAGTTACAAAGCGCAGTTTGAACAAGGACAATGGGGCAGATTTTGTACTTCTATATTAAACCAGGAATAATCCCATTGAGACCGGGGTCTTCGTTTACAAGGGTGTCCTGGAAAGATGAGCAGCGACAGCCAGCAGAAATCTCACATCACTGAAAACAGCCTACCTCACTCTAATAAAACGAGACCATACATTCAATCAGAAACATTCACACTTCGATTGTTCTTGAAACCTACATGTGAATCTTCGTCACGGTTTTACGTTTAGCTGATGCAGTTGGGTTATTTATTGGATGCACGATCATATCCTGGGTACTCTGGTCCAGACTATTCCATGCCACAGGGGGCGCCGAGACCAAATAATGATCGGCTAACCCAGGACCTTCTCCAAGGCACTTGATTAGTAAGAGCAAGAGTAGATTGTATCTACCTGTAACTTCAAAACTGTGGTAACCTACTGTAGCAACAGTCCTATTACAGTTTTGCACACAAAACATACCCTGTGCAGTTTTACAATTCAAAGACATCCCATTTAAAGAAGCCAGTAACTGGCAGTGATGGGTTTGAGTGGCATTCTAATACAAATAAATATCACTATAATCAAGCAAACTGGTCAAAACCACAAATAAACAATACATTAAAAATGACACGCACCTGAATGGTTTACATCTATTTATTTTAATGCAAGACGTTTGTTTGGTTTATTTTTTTATTTTTATTTTTTTACAATAAACTTGATGCACAACCTTCGCAAATCTGGTCCCAAGTCCTTGTGGATTTCATATTGCAGCATTGTGTGTTTGAGGGTTTGTCTTTGCTGCTATAAATACAATACCGGCATGTGATCGTCTTCCTTTGTTAGCACAGGCGCAGGTGTTGAAACTGTCCAGGCTGAGACCTCTACATAACAGGTTGGCAGGATTAACAAGTCAGGGGAGCCTGTACCCACTCGACAGCTTCCCTGTAGACAGCTTGTTCATCTGAGAACTTTCTTTCTGTGATCCTGGTCAACACCCCCTGAGATACCCCAGCACAGGTCACAGATATGTTTTTGGTTTTGTTTTCTCACTCAATTAAATTGACATGAGTTTGCGCAGAGTGCATTCACGTGTCGGGAGACGTGCCCCAGATATGGAATCATACAGACGCTTTGACATGAAATACTAACTGTGGACGGACCGCTTTCTTTATCATTGCTGGAGTGGGGGGGGATTTTAACAAGCTTCGGACCGCAGATAGGAAGGCAGGGTAACTAGAAACAGTGGGGACAAGACCATGTATTCATCATCTCTATAACTTTCAGCTCACATGAGGTGTTTGGATTTTGGAACAGTTATAAAGCGATACTGTATTTAAATGCTTGGATACATTACAATGTAAGCAATGTTTTACGGGTTAGAGTAAAATGAAAAAAAACAACTTTTAATTAATTCTGTTTCAAATTTTGACATTTCAAAGATGACTGCAAAAAGATTAGCAGGATACCAGTGTAGATTTGGACAAGGGAAAAGCAAAGGTAAACTCTGAGAGCGCACGCAAAAGCTTAATATTACACAATTTAATTTAAAATGATCGACCAGCGGTCTAGACTGTTGGCTCAATTGTTTGTTTTTTTTAATTACTAAAAAGACAGAGTTACAGCACTGCTGCTAACATGAAAGCTTCTGAATACTAAACACAATTAAGTATTAGTGTGAGCCCACCTGAGTGAGTCACGCTGCCCTACCTGGGTGAAGCAGGAGTGACCTACCTGTCATCTCACAGCAAACTGGAGGCTTAAAAAGAGGACACGAGTGAAAAGCCAGTCACTGTGCCAAACAGACAGAGAGGAGGAAACAAACTTCATGCACGGTAAGAAGACATATCTAAAGCATATGCATTTAGAGTGAATAATAATATTACTGATAGCAAAGTGTGTTTACATGTGTCAGTTTGCATGTAGAATTGAGCATGCGGTGATCATGAGGGTACGTATGCAGACAGTATACGCACGTGCTAAATAACGCTAGTAATGAAAAGTAACATTTGAAACTTTCTAAAATGGTTCTAATAAATGCAAGAATTCTCTTCGAATGGATTGAAGGTGTGATTTTTAAATGCTGGCTATCAGATACAGTGCGCTGTGTTTGATTAGAAATATTGTCGGTCAAGTTGTTAATGTATATATTCATTATAGCAATTATTCTTATTTCCTTTTCTAAATAAACTAACAGACTAACTACACTGATTAAGGGCACATTTATTTATATACATAAACAAATTATAATTTTTTATATATATATATATATATATATATATATATATATATATATATATATGCTTTACCTTATACATGCCTAACCTTGACAACAATTTAAATACATAAGTATTTAAAATGAACTACTTTATAAAAACGTTCAACACCCTGAATATTGGTGCCTTTTTAAAAGCTTGCTGGTTCCTATAACAAAAGACAGGACAGTTCATTCAGAACTTGGTCTGAACTGTACAATACTTAAAATACATATTTTAACCCTTTAAGGTAGAAGGGACATATGCGTCCCACAAATAATTATGCAAATTCTTTTTTTTTTTTTTTTTTTTTTGCAATGAGATGCACGAAACAGGGTTTAAAATGTACCGACAGGTTGGATCTGGTCGTCCAAATTGTCAGTTTTCTCCTCGTGATGCTTGAGTCACTCGCATGTATTTTAAGAAACTGTTTGAACCGTCACTCAATTCCATCGTGTACCTTAAGGGTTAAAAATACGACAAACTATTCATCAAGTTTATCTGGCCGTTCAAAGCAACGAAATAGCAATACAACTTTTTTTTTTTTTTTTTTAAGCTATGACAAATTACAAATCTTGAAATTCTTCAAACAGAACGATATGCTGTGATAAACAAATGAACCCTTTCTCTCCTGGAAACTTTTTTCTGCTTAGTTCCTGCTTAGCCATGTCTAACAGTCCTTGGGTACAAATCCAGGCTTGTGTCACTCACCTGGAAAAAGAAACATATCTTGATCTGTTTAAGCCGATAGTTTTTTTTTTTTAAATACATAAATACATATTTCTTACAGCAATTAAAAGGTTTGCTAAGATCGATATTTATGACTACGTTTATCCTAACCCTAGATTAATGTACAGTTGAAATACAGTAAACTGAAGTCATAATTAAACTTGAATCGATAACCAAACAATAGTGCCCAAAACCACGGGCATTCCTCGTCATTAATGACCAGTTAGCTAGCTGGCAGCTGAGGTCATGGCCTGAAATAAAAGCCACAGGGACGTGAACCCGAGCCAGTCGCTCGTACCCCAGGTAATTCCCTGAGTCCAGGTCGTTATTTATTAAGAGACCTGGTAATTTAGTAAAAATAGCTGTGTGTTAATCTACACGACAGCTTGTGTTAGTTTTCAGGTAAAACTGATGAAGGAGCGAGCCAAAACATTTGATCTGCTTGTCTTTTACAAAAGTCTTGCCTTCCGATTTCGATTGAGTGTTTTTCATGGTACGTAATCGTTTGAGGTTTGCCGGGCTTAAAAAATAAATAACCTCAGTTAAGGAAAAAAATAAAAATAAAAAATAAGACGAGATACGAGAGGTGATAATAAAAGTACACTAAAAACAAATTAAATGCGTTGCATCTCAGGGATGGAAACACGACTCCTTTTGCAGAGCAGTTTCACCCATTCCAGGTTTTAATATGTGCTTGATTAACCCCAATGTGCAGGTAACAAGCTCAGGTGTGTCTTAATAAACTCCTTGTGAAAACCAGGAATGGATCAAACCGCTATGCAAAGGGAGTCCTATTTCCATCCCTGTATGTGTTCACATGTGTTGACAGGGTGCCCAGATGAAAGCCCTACAGTGGATGATGAAGGTCGTTGTGCTGCTTCTAATCCTGGCTCCTGACAGCTGGGAGAGGACGGTTGAGGACACAGCAAGAGAATCCAGGCGAGTCCTTGGATCACCCAGCATGGTCCATACAGGACACTTAAAGCCTGATATCTCTTACTAGCTGTTGTCTAAATTGCCATTTCAGGTTTTTCACTCCATCTCATCCGTACGATTCTGCATGACACACGCATCCACAATGTCTAGAATTCACATCTTAGACTTGTATTTGCATTGTAATATGCCTGTTTTTAATGCATTTGCATTGTTTTTTACTGTTTGTATTTCATGTACTATGCCCTGTATTTCACTGTATTTAATGTATTATGCATTGTTCCTCACTATCTTGTAAAGCGCTTTGTGATGGTGGTCCACTACGACAGGCACTACATAATAAATATTGATTGACTGATTGATTACCACTAGCTATTAGTTTATAAGGTCTGTTGGCTGGTTTCATGGAACCCCGATTAGCACTAGTCCTGAACTACCATGCCTGAGGTAACATTAAGCCATTCGAGGTCTGTGCCAATAAGGGTCTGTGAAACTAGCCGCGTGGGTTTCACTGTACAAAATGTGAAACCAGGCTCCACACACTTACATGATTTTACTTGTTTCTATCTACCAAACTGGGCTCTCTGTTGGGGTAGCTATTTGCAAGCAGGTGTGCAACTAATTGTGCAAAGAAAGGATGCAGCTTTGGAGCAGCAGCTCAAGAAACGTGTTTGTTTTAAAGGGAGTACAATAATGTACATGGCAGGATTTTTTTTTTTTTTTTTTTTGAGTTGACGTTAGAGGAAGGTTTTGTTACAGAGGCAGCAATTTAATAACTGCACGGTTTCTGCGTTTGCAGGGGGCACGCCTCGTACGAGTCTAAGCAGTTCCAGAATGCGGTTCCTGATGTCAAAAGGCACGCTGAAGGAACATTCACCAGCGACTTCACCAGATACCTGGATAAGATCAAAGCAAAGGACTTTGTCCACTGGCTGATCCACACAGAGAGACAGAGGTAAAGAAATCAGCCAAAAACAAAGGGCAACTCATGCATTCAAGATCAGTTAGTGCCAAAACAAATGTAACCTTCCCTGATTATTTAAAAAAAAAGTTCCCTGCCACTATCCAAATGCACTGCTTCTGACACAATTCACTATTCGCGTTTGTTAACCCTTTAAGGTACAAGGGACACATATCCCACATATAAAAAATGATGCAGACTGTCATTTTTTGCAATGAGGTGCAGGAAACAGGGTTTAACTTTTATTGACAAGCCAGGTTGGATCTGGTCATCCTCCTCGGGATACTTGAGACACAAACGTATTGCAAGAAGAACAGCCGCTTAATTTCTTGTGTACCTTAAGGGGATAAGCTTGTGCAGCGCCCTAGGCATGGAATACACAATGTGCATCGCTCATGCGTTTAATTACATTTAAGATCCTGAAGCTTGCCTCATTTTACAGTGTCCCGAGAAGGTCTGTTCAAGGAACCACGAATTCCGCCACCTCCCCGCTGGGTTTAGTCTTGTCAAGGTAGGATCGGAACATTCACAGTCACATCTTGTTCTTGTATTCGTTCGCATGTCCCTTACAACTGCTGCAAATACATTAGGCATGTACCCACCAGAGCAAGCCTTCTGACACCACTCTGCCAACCCCTTGTTAAAAAGCTAAGCAGCAGGGTTGTGGGTCCCAATTTCCCCCCCAACACAAAATCACTTTCAAACATATTTTCTTTATATTGGAGGAACGGAGTTTGCCTAAGAAAATACAATCACGCTTTATTTTAAGGGCCGTTTATTAACTGTTAACAAACGTTGTTCATGTTTAGCTAAGCGTTAGGGTTAATAAAAACCTGATTTAATTTGCTAAACATTACTACAGTAACAATTTGAACCGATTTCAAGCACATGATCGACTGGGTATTGATCATAGGGCTCTGGTGTTTGATTGATCATCCCTAGGGCTCTGGTGTTTGCAGTTTTAGGTAGCCTATTATATATTATTAACAGGTAACAGAAAATAAAGAATGTACATTAACATGTTTATTAGCTGTTTGTTAACAGTTAATAAACAAAAAACAGCCCTTAAAATAAAGCATGACCGAAAATACAAGTGTGCATGAATTGTAAATTATTTATTTATTTTTAAACTCAAAAGTATGTCTGCATTTTCACAGATCAGGTGGCATTTCATTTACGCCTTTAGATTTTTTCTTTTCTTTGTTCCAGGTACGACGCACAGTCCTTCAGGAACTGGAAATCGCACATCTCAAGGACTTACTGGCACAGATTTCTGACATCCCCACCTCTTCTTCTAACGCGTGCGCGCGCACACACTAGTAGAGATAAGCATGCTTTATTGTGACGCTTATCTAGAGCATCCTGATGTTAACCGTTACATGTCTATGTAAATGGAGTGAGATGTAGAAGTTTATAAATAAATGCAAGCTGATCATATCAGACCTTTTTTTGTAAGCCAGTGGATATGAAAGTGCTGTTAATTAATAATAATAATAATAATAATAATCATCATCATCAAAAGACTACTTTCAGATGGTCTCTGTTTAAGTCGATTCAGCTGCATCACATTGAAGGAACAAAAAAGTGAAACCTGAAGGACTACAATACCCAGAATTCCTAGCAGCAAAGTACAACCCCCACCCCCCCACCCCCCACTACAGGGGAACTGGCACTGAAAGTTGTAAGTGAAACCAATATATAACGGAAAGCATCTGGTTTCTTAAGCTATACTGTCCTCTAGTGACAACTGCAGAAACAGCAACACTTGTTAACTACCGCACTGAACCTTGGTGATTTCAATTATATCACACCCTTCATGTTCAGGCATCCCAGGGCGCTTTACAAAAACATTGCAGCTGGGACACGAATAAACTGGACACTAGCAGCGGTTACAAGTGAATTTGTTTGGTTTTTTTAATGTGCTGGTCCGTGAATTAGCTTGATTCGATCTCCTATACACACTCACCTCTTCAAAGTCTACCAGACGGTCGTCAATCAGTTTTTGTGTTAGATCCTTTTAAAAGGGTCACTGTAGTTTTAGAAAGTACCTTCTATTTGGTGGGGCAGGTATACAAGGTGTGTTTGTGAGAGAGTGCGTGTGTAATTAAAGCACAGTCCCACCTCGTGATACTGCAGCGCTTTGCAGAGCAATTCAGTCCCTCTTCGTGTTTTTCAGGCCACTTTCCAAGAGGTTTCTTTTTGTCTTCTGTCTTCCCAGTCCTCTTTTCTGATGAGGGTACAACCTGGGCAACTGAAATGGAAAGACAATCGTGTCACTTGGTAACCCTTTGCCATACTGCAACTGCGCCTGGTCTACGGGTATGATCAGTCTGAACTCATCACTTCTGCAATTGGGATCAATTCAGTATTTGGGGATCTTTTTCCCAGTCCTGTGGTTCGTCCGCTTGAAGCCACATATTTTATACTGTTTATTTAAGCTCTCTTAATTGACGCACCCTTTGTTTTCTTGATGTTACAAAACTAGAACAAAACCGCTTTGGTGGACTTTGGAGGAGCTGTGTTTCATTAGCCTTACAGCTTCAACAAACTGATTCCCAATTGCCATGCATCCTTATGAAACCTTACTGGTTTCTTGTCAGCTGTTAACAGAATCACATGGTTGGCAATAACTCCCATTGCATAGCGATTTGATCAGTTCCTAGTTTTACTATGAGTTTAATAATGACACCCCTGAGCTTATTACCGATACACAGGGGCTACTCAAGCACATATTAAAACCTGAAATGGGTGAAACTGCTATGCAACAGGAGTCTTATTACCATTCCTGCTATCACATGGATGTACAGAAGACCTTTGTAGAGCAGTTTGGTCCGTTCCAGTTTTTTTTACAATGAGCCTAACACACCACGGTATGCAGGTAAAAAGTGTGTGTGTTTCTAATCAGACCCACATTAAAACCTGGAACGGCTCAGGCTGCTATGCAATGGGGCGAGGGAGGGTCGTTCTGATACAAAATACCGTGGAATTGATAAGACACACTGACTTGTGTAACGCAAGCAGTGAGCATAGTCACCTGGAGGAGGCGCTGTCCCCTCATTCACCCGTCTGTCTCCTGTTGAAGGCTCTTCCAGTTTGAAGAGTTTTTCCATTGCAAAGTAAACCGGTGTGGAAGGCACTGTGAAATCTTGCAAAAGACACAAGACCGCTTTATGAAGCATCATAAAGAAAAAAAAAATTGAGAGCAATGGTGATTTGATACTGGGAGACACTTTACCAGTTTGAACAAGAGGGCTCCCAGCTGCTGGGGCAAAGGAGATAACTTTTTTAAATCTTAATATCGATGCCTTTTGCTATTCAGCCACATTGGAAGTAGACCTACTGCCAGTTTCTATACACTGTGGTGCGGGCCATATTCAACATTAAGGACTCTTGTTAAGGACTGTATGTAAAGACCATTTGATTAATTACATGTGCAGTTCGCAAAACCTTTTTTTCTGTTTCATTCTTATTCTCGTTTTAAAAGCAGGGATGGCAATAAGACTGTTGCATAGTACTTTCATCCATTCCTGGTTTTGCTATGTGTAAGCCACACCAAAGCTTGTTACCTACACACACTGTGGCTAATCAAGTTCGCAGTAAAACCTGGAACAAGTGAAACTGCTATGCAGTAGGAGTCTTATTGCCATCCCTGTAAACGCTCTGGTTAACCTATAAGAGAATGTTTCTAACAAAAAACACTGCTTAAAAATGTTCCTTGAAGTTCTGTGGGTTGGGCATCTGCATGTCTTTATCACTAGCATAGCAGCAACATTTGAAAGTGACTTACTGGTAAGTGGTGAACTGAAGACACTCAGAGTGGCTCCAATGAAAGGTGATGAAGGCACACCTTGATCTGTGTTTTGCACTGCACAAAAAAAACAAACAAGCACTGTACAGAAAGCAGTCGATGTGTGCAGCTTTGGGGGAATGCAAACAAACTGGACTGTCAACAAAACGTTATGGATACAGAGAGTTCACAAAAGGCTCAACTGTGGGATATTCTTGTTGAGGGGGAGGGCATGTGTGGTCCAGTGGTTAAAGAAAAGGGCTTGTAATCAAGAGGTTCCCGGTTCAAATCCCTTTTCAGCCACTGACTCGTGTGACTCTGAGCAAGTCACTTAACCTCCTTGTGCTCCGTCTTTCGGGTGAGACGTAGTTGTAAGTGACTCTGCAGCTGAGGTATAGTTCACACGCCCTAGTCTCTGTAAGTCGCCTTGGATAAAGGCGTCTGCTAAAAAAAAAAAAAAATGAACACAAGATGTCTGAATCGACCATTGATGGGCAGTATTGCCTCCTCTCGTTCATAAACGATGTTACGCTCTTAATATGAACGTTGTTCACTAGAATTGAACAGGATTCTGCAGACTGTGTGTGGTTTGTTTGTGGTATAGTGCAATAGTGGAAAGGTGCACAGCCAAGTCACAAATAACACGAGGCAACTTGTGCAAAATTATCCTTAAACCTTTCAAGCAACTAAAGGTTTAACACCGTACAACTTTTTTTTTCCCTAGCAAGTGAACAATGTCCGCAGTGGGAATCGATCAAACTAAACGTTAAAACAATACTAACCAATGCCGATTTGAGCTACGTTGAGAAAACTGCTTAAACAACGTCGCATACACTATGTTTAATGTTTTTATTTTTTATAATAATTAACGACAAATATAGAAAAAGGGATACCGAAACGTGCGTGTATATCAGATTGTTTACTAGAACGAACACGGTGTAGAAATACAAACAACTAAATAAACAAACAGATACATAAATAAACATGTTTTGCGGTGCACTCCACAGGTTTCTTAAATTATAATTGTGCTTTTCAGTGTAGTTTGCCCTTACCTGCCCCTAATCCAAGACTAACGTCGAACCATTCCAGGCCCGACGCCTCGACATCGGGAACTCGAGGCAGAGGAGAATGGCTCCCGGCGAGGGAATTAGTATTATTATCACTATTTAGAGCAGAAAACAAAATATTATATTCCATATTAACAATTACTGCGACTAACGAAACGGTATGTTGTGTTTAAAACACGCGAGGTCTGCCGCTACAAGAGAAAAGTGATTAAACCCGAACGCGACTCCGCTGAGGAAGTTTAACTTCGCCCGTTGCCATGGCGATTAATTAGGTGTCAGTGACGTGTTAACTCGTCAATTAAACACGATATATGAATTGTGTTGTTATTATTCTCAAAAACAATACAACCTCGATATAATTGCTTGTTTAGGGTTTTTTTTTTTCTCAACTTCCCAATGTATCTTTGTTAATTAATGGAGCGTATGTTGAAAACAGTGTAGGCATTTTTTCCTTGCTATGGCACCTACACATTTATTTATATTTAAATCTATTAATATACTTAGTTAAGGATGTAACGATATACTATTCCTTATGAAAAGCCTGTTGATAAAATGAAAGGATCGGACCAGAGTCAAGAAACATAAGATGTATTTTTTTTAATTTTTTTTTATTAATTAAGGTGCCCATTCATAGTATAATCCTCTTCACGATTACATTATAATCCTGGAACAATAACTTCCTTCAAGAATATCCACTGATGACTCGACCATTAAATCTGTTCACAAAGCATACACACACACACGCACGCACACGTACAGTTATACAAAGCAAGCACGTTGTATACCACGACCTCAAAAGCGATGCAGAATGGCGTGTCGTTTACTACAGACTCAACACGTTACTGTATGCATTGCTGTTTGTTATTATAAACGCCAGCTCAGCTTGCTTGAGTTTAGCCTGCTGTGTACTACTGGGTATTATTTTAGAAATAGCTCGGCCCCTCCGGGTCTGCTGTCTGCAGAATTAACTTGAATGTTCGACCAGGCTTTTTTTTTTTTTTAAGGGTTCTGTATCGCTTTAATGAGCCGCGGTTAGTGAAATTAGTGATTCAGTAACTGAGCGCCTTCTCTCTGTTTAACTTCACAGTACAGTACACACGCTGCCGTCTCCTCTCCTTTCATCTCTCCACCAACCTGCTCAACTATTTACATTTACCCACCCACGCACGCACCCACGCACCCACGCACCCACACAGCAGCGTGCACATTTATCAGAACACCTCCAGATTTGTCATTTACATCCTTCCTATACCTGCCTGCATGCAAACCTCTGGGCGTGAGAATTTCCATTAAACAACTTCTAAAAAGTCTCGTGCATTTTCCCCCCTCATTTGTGGCTACGTGTTCCCTTTCTCTTATTATTTTAAGTTAATTACATGCATGGCCAATTAAAGTTATCAATTACACTACTGGACAATCACTAATTTGCATATATATATTTTTACCATTTTCCAAGATTTTCAGTTCCAGTGGTTTGATTTTCATACGCCCAACAAATCAAAACTACAGAAGCAAGGAGGTGCTCTGATATATTTTCACACTGCTGTATATATGTGTGTGTGTGTGTGTGTGTGTGTGTGTGTGTATGTGTGTGTGTGTGTGTGTGTGTGTGTGTGTGTGCAGGTATTTTTAATTAGTATTTATGCATTTGTCTTAAACTCTCCAGGCTGGACAGATTGCATGCCATGCTTTGTCATTTTATTATCATCATCATCATCATTATTATTATTATTATTATTATTATTATTATTATTATTATTATTATTATTATTATTATTATTATTAATAATAACATTCAATCATACAGCATTCTTGAAGTTTATTTGTGTTTCTGACCCCTCTTGTGCAGTTTGAAAGAAAGAAAATAACACAGGGTTTGCGATTCTACCTTGCCAGCAGCATTGCTGTAATGCAAAAACAGACAGCGCAAGCCTCATTGTTAGTTACACACAAACAAGTTCCTTGAGAACACAGAACAGCTCACACAGCCCTACAACAGGGATTCAGTATAAAGACTCCCTTAAAAAACAAAAAAACATGGGATCGCCTTAGACAAAAAAACAAGCAGCTTCTTAGAATTCTTAATATTAATAATTAAAAAATATACATATATTATTATTATTATTATTAACACACGAAAAAAGTCATCACAGTTTAAATTGTCCTTCACTTTTTGAACGCCTGTTACCTGCCCTAGGCTTGAACAGAAATGGAGACTCCTAATGCAGACTTTCAGAGAGAAATGCTTGTACATTTTAATCTCCTTTCTTTATGGGAGTTTAAAAGCCATCCAGTTTTTAGTACACTGTTGCAGACAAACACATAACTACACAATGTACTTAAACAGTAAGCTAATGCCATTTCCATAATACTATCTACTGAAGCTCACCCTTAACACATGGCTTCAAATATTTCATGTGCAGTCTAATTCAAAGCTGGATTGGACCTCGAGGAAACGAACAAGACAAACTGGAGACAGGGAAGGCAGGGAGACTCCCATTTCAGAACAGACAGAGCCGGTCCAGGTTTTACTATCAGTTTGAGATTAGACCCATCTCAGAGATTGAAAGATCAGGGTGGCCTTTACCAGCTCGCAGTAAAACACGGAGTGGCTCTGCAATGGGAGTCTCTGTTGTAAGAACGGACACTCAAATCTGTGCACCTTATTCATTTTCATCAATATAGTATATCATATAATGCTTGTATATGTGGTGTAATAGTGGGCAATGGAAACAGAACACTCAGACTAGGACTGGACTGGTCCACTGGAGTAAGAATCGGGGGGAGCTGTCCTCCAGAATTTGACCTGGAGCCTTGGGTCAAGCTATTGTAAATGATTTGGCACCCCTTTGTATTAGCCCCTGATGGTCTGACCCAGGCTATCTGGCAGCTACAGCCCTGTTTACAACACACACATTTATGATTATTATTAGAATATAATACAGTACAAAATTATAATAACATCAATAATAAAAAGCAGAGAAAAGAACAGCTGTTTTGTTTTTTTTTCCTTCATCACAAGAAACTACCAGATAAAAACAGAATTAAGGTTGAATGTAACCCTAGAAACAGCGCCTTTGCAAAGGACAAAACTGGTTGTGTCATTTCAAAATAAATGACACTTCAAAACACAGACAGGAGAGAGAGCACTTGGTCCATGATGTGCCATACATTATTCATAATAAAAACTATACATCAACAACAACAATAATAATAATAACAATAATAATAATAATAATAATAATAATAATGTTTTGTGGGTTTTACCCATTTTAGGCTACGTTGTAGTTTTTTTTAGCATTTTTAACTGGCATCTATTGTTATTTTAATATTCTCTTTAACTATATGTGTTATGATAACTTACTCTAGTTAAGGCTATGTGTAATGCATCAGATTACATAAATAAATACAGATGGAGTTTAAATTGATTTCTTTTTGTAAGAAATTAATTTGTTATTTAAGGGGTTAAGCAACACCCAGAATGTCCCAAGAGTGACACCTGGTGGTTGAAAATGGTATTAGGAGCAGTTGGCAAACACCGCTGCTAATGCACTCTGAACCCCTTTCTGTGGCAGATCCAGTTGGCTCTACCAGAACTGCTCTGAGGTCACTACACTGCCCTAACCCTCAAACCCCGCCCCTGCAGTGTTACTGCAATTCACTGGGATGCACCACGCTGGGCACACGCCCTTGTAGTACTGTGAAGTCATGCTGCAAGTACTGGAGGTATTGCAGTAGTGCTGCATTCAAATTATTGCACAGTGTTTTGGCAGCCAGATGTGCATTTTAATGCTAAATCTACTCATATCAAATCACTTGCCTTTTGTGAACATAATAAATAACCTTTTCATTTTTTTACACTGCAGTTACAGGTCCTTTCAAACCTATATATTATGGATATTTATAATACATATATGATCTTCATAACGCTAGCTCTATACTCCTGTATATTTCTGTGTGTCTGTGTGTACAGCAAAGTAGGAAGCTATGTTTGCTGCTTTTGAATTATCTGTACTATATATTATTATTATCATATATACCTCAACCGTATTGCCAGTAATGGCAGTCCACTCTGAAGAAGCCAGACACTTTTTCTAGTTTGTATCTTGTTCCGTTACCTCATCCTAAAACCCAACCTCAAAAAAAAAATAAAAAAAATATATTATGACTATTACTATTGTCATTATTATTATTATTATTATTATTATTATTATTATTATTAATATTATTATTATTATTATTTTTTAGGCAAGAAGCTTTTCTATAGGCTATTGTGCAAAACATCTGCGCTCTAACAATGAATCAAGTGTCGAGGGGCAGCATGGAGCCGTCGCTCCCCTCTTCGAAGGCGTTGCCGGGGACCAGGCAGGCGGTCTCCGAGGGCAGCCCCTGGTCACCCCCGGACGAGGAACCCTCAGCGTCGCTGGGCGGCTGGGCGCTCCCGATCCCGGAGGGGGCAGCGTTGTCACCAGGGGGCTCCCCAAACCCTCGTAGCGCGTCCGAAGGAGCCCCGCAGTGCACCCCCAGTGCCGCTCCTCCACAACCCCCCTCTTTAGGGGCTGCCTCAGCAGTGCGGAGCTCCAGGACTGGGCTGGGCTCAATCTGGTAGAACAGCAGCTCCTTCTGGGGCTGCTGCTGTTGAAGCTGCTCCTCGTCGGGGCTCTCGGTGAAGCACAGCACCCCCGGAAGCAGCTCCCCTTGCAGGATCACCCCCTCCTCCTCCCCCTGCCCCAGGAGGCACATTCCCGGGCTGTCCCCTCCCTCCTCCTCCTCCTCTCTCCTGCGTTCCAGCTCCTCGGCGCTCTGCAGGTGCAGCACGGCCGTCTCGTTCTCGCGGTCCAGGCTGTCGGGCTCGGGTTCGGGGGGGTGGGGGGGCGCGGGGGGCTGCCTCTTCCTCTCCAGCTGCTCCAGCTTCAGGAGGGTGTGCAGGTAGTGAGATCGGACCCGCGCCGGGTTGAACTCGATGCGCCCCGCCACGTTCCCACAGCCGTCCCGGGAACAGCCACACGGGAACGACATGCGATCCACCTGGAGGGGGGGGCGGGGAGGGAGTGTTTAACTGAGGGACCTGGTGCTTGCCATGCCAGCCTGGATGAGAGAGCAGGTGAAAGACTGGCAGAGTGCTAGACTGACCTGGCACCTGTGAGTCTGTTCAGTTGGCAGCGAGCAGATCCCCTGGGAACAGAGTTGACATAAAAGGGAACAGCCTAGCTGGATGAGGGACTGTGTTAGGCCAGGGAAAGACTGAGCTGGTGCTTGTGATATCAATCTGTAAGCAGCAGAATTAAATGGGAGACTCCCATTGCACAGCAGTTTCGCATATTTTACTACAAGCTTGATTAGCCACAGTGTGTATAGGGAACAAGCTCAGGTGTGTCTTATTATAGAAGCGAAACCAGGACTGGATCAGTCTGCTATGCAATGGGAGTCTTATTTCCTTCCCTGGTGTGTGTGTGTGTGCTTCTAAATATCCACGTGGTTCCTGAGCTACAGCCTAATGTATAGATCCCTTTACTGCATTCCTATCTCTGGGATTATGCGTTCATCCACAGATTATCGCCGTCCCTGTTAGACTGACCAGGGCGGGCTGGCTGTGGGACTGACCTGGCACTTGATCCCGGCCTGGCTGCAGCGGCAGTGCTGCGGGTCACAGTGGAGCCGGCAGTCGCAGCCACACTCCTCGCGGGAGAGCCGGATGGCGCGCAGCTCGCTCTTCTCCTCCCCGTCGATGCGCGAGATCCCCGAGGCGCGCAGCAGGGCCCGGCGCCGCTTGGTGGGCAGCGGCTGCAGGAAGAAGCAGTCGTCCACCTCCAGCCCCTCCACGTCCAGCTCCTCGTCCGACACGTCCTCCAGAGTGAGGCTCTCCGCGGCCGGGCACAGCACTGCACCGTTCTGAGTCAGCTAGGAGAGAGGGAGGGGGAGTGAGGAGACAGAGAAAGAAAGAAAGAGGGGGGAGTGAGGAGACAGAGAGAGAAGGGGAGAGAGAGCGGGAGGGAGAGAGAAAGAGAGGGGGGAGTGAGGAGACAGAGAGAGAGAGGGAGAGAAAGAAAGAGGGAGGGACAAAGGGCTAGTGAGTCAGGGACAAAAGGGTGTGTCTCTGTGTCTGTCTGTCTGTCTTTACCGACATTATATGGATCCTGTCGACTATGCCAAATTACAGCTGTGTGTCTGTGTATGTCTGTGCATGTATCTGTGTGTATATCTGTGCGTGTGTGTATCTTTATGTCTGTGTGTGTTTCAGAGAGAAGGCGTGAGAGAGGAGGAAGGGGAAGGAGAGGAGCCTCCGAGCTGAGGAGAGAGAGAGAGAGAGAGAGAGGAGACGCAGCGAGCGGGCCGAGCCCCTACCTTCATCTTCCTGGCGCGGAGCTTCTCGTGTCGGAGGTGCTGGCGCAGGGCCTGCCGGTGGCTGCTCTCCTGCTCGCGGGCGAACTCCCCCAGCGTGTAGCGGCGGATGGCGCAGTGGTGCCGCGCCATGCCCAGGGAGCTGCCCCCCTGGCTGGGCACGCTGGTGAAGCCCTGCCGCCTGGAGAAGTAGAACACTGTGACTGCGTCGAAGCGAACCCGCTTCCGAGAGGAGCCTCTGTGACCACGCAGGATCGAGGTGGCTGAGGGAGAGGGGGAGAGAAAGAGGGAGAGGGGGGACAGCTCAGCATCCCATTACAGAGCAGTCTAATCTGGTCCCAGTTTTACATTCTTGTGAGGTTCGTAACAAGACTCCCATCGCAAAGCAACTCTACAGTCTGAACTACAACAGCACAAAACACGATGGAAATCAACATGCTCCCTTAATATAATTACATAACTGGCTAAAGAAAAAACAAAGAAGGTTCCCTGCTGAATAGCGACAGCTGTCCCAGTGCCCCAGTGCCCTCATTATCCGGGGCTGGGGAACAACGCGCTCGTTAAAATGAAACCAGGGCAGGTCTTGACATGGAATCGGGTTTTTAAGAGGCAAAACCTGCACTGATGCTTATTTTAGCATTACGGCTAATAAGATCTTAAGACTGAGAGACTCGCAGGGAAGTGCGTGCTGCAGGGAGGAGGAGAGGGAGCAGGGAGGAGAGAGGAGCGGGGAGGAGGAGAGGGGAGGAGAGAGGAGTGGGGAGGAGGGAGCAGGGAGGAGAGAGGAGCGGGGAGGAAGGAGGATTGGAAGCTGGCAGACTCACGGGTGAACTGCGCGCTGCAGGGAGGAGGAGAGGGAGCAGGGAGGAGAGAGGAGCGGGGAGGAGGGAGGAGTGGAAGCTGGCAGACTCACGGGTGAACTGCGCGCTGCAGGGAGGAGGAGAGGGAGCAGGGAGGAGAGAGGAGTGGGGAGGAGGGAGGAGTGGAAGCTGGCAGACTCACGGGTGAACTGCGCGCTGCAGGGCAGGTTGACGCTGTCGCAGCTGTCCGCGCTCTCGCTGCTCGACACCTCATCGTCGGAGTCCTTGGGGGAGGAGTAGGGAGACTCGCTGTCCACCTCCTCGAACCTCCGCTTGAGCCCCGCACAGCCCAGCACCGCCATCGGCCACCTGAGAGAGGAGAGAGCGTGACCCAGATCTCCTGTTAGGTGGCTTCGTCTCTTTCCTTCCTCCTCCTTTCTATTAAATAAGGTGATGCCAGCAGCCGTTTCCATGGAAACCGAGGGGCACATTTTACACAGCTGTGCAAAGCAGGGAGGGGCGACAGACTGAAGCCAGATAAACGCTAAGCTGGGAAAAGCCAGCCGTCAAGCTCAAAGATATTCAATAAAAACAAAGACTTGATCCAAACATCCTCCCCCAGCCTCTCAAGACCCCTCAGGAAGCAGGAGCGGAGCAGGGCCGGGGCCCCGGCCTGGGATGAGGATGAGGATGATGCTTTTCATCCTTGTGCTGCGTCCGTCCGTCAGTCAGTCAGTCAGTCAGTCAGTCAGTCAGTCAGTCAGTCCGCTCGTATCTTGCTGGTTGGATCCACATTACCGCTCTCTCCGAGAAGCATTCTTCTCCTCTTTGCTGAACCAGCCCATCATGCCTTTCAGTTCTATTCACTAAGGATTAGAACTCAGGGACAGGGAGGGAGGCTGGGTGGCTTAACGGTTAGAGCCGAGGGACTGGGTGAGAGGGAGGGAGGGTGATCTAAGCGGGTCACAATCCTGGAGGTGGTACCAACCAGACCCGACCCGATTGGGAAGAGATCGGCCAGTATGGATCTGCATCAGAAACACCGAACACAGCGGAGACTGATCAATGGAAAGCTCACTGTTTTAAAAAGGCAGGAGAGTGAACGAGTCAGGATCCGATCTGCAGTTCATATCTGTTTGTGATGGAGAGTGAACGAGTCAGGATCCGATCTGCAGTTCATATCTGTTTGTGATGGAGAGTGAACGAGTCAGGATCCGATCTGCAGTTCATATCTGTTTGTGATGGAGAGCGAACGAGTCAGGATCCGATCTGCAGTTCATATCTGTTTGTGATGGAGAGTGAACGAGTCAGGATCCGATCTGCAGTTCATATCTGTTTGTGATGGAGAGCGAACGAGTCAGGATCCGATCTGCAGTTCATATCTGTTTGTGATGGAGAGCGAACGAGTCAGGATCCGATCTGCAGTTCACATCTGTTTGTGATGGAGAGTGAACGAGTCAGGATCCGATCTGCAGTTCATATCTGTTTGTGATGGAGAGTGAACGAGTCAGGATCCGATCTGCAGTTCATATCTGTTTGTGATGGAGAGCGAACGAGTCAGGATCCGATCTGCAGTTCATATCTGTTTGTGATGGAGAGTGAACGAGTCAGGATCCGATCTGCAGTTCATATCTGTTTGTGATGGAGAGTGAACGAGTCAGGATCCGATATGCAGTTCATATGTGTTTGTGATGGGGAGTGAACGAGTCAGGATCCGATCTGCAGTTCATATCTGTTTGTGATGGAGAGTGAACGAGTCAGGATCCGATCTGCAGTTCATATCTGTTTGTGATGGAGAGTGAACGAGTCAGGATCCGATCTGCAGTTCATATCTGTTTGTGATGGAGAGCGAACGAGTCAGGATCCGATCTGCAGTTCATATCTGTTTGTGATGGAGAGCGAACGAGTCAGGATCCGATCTGCAGTTCATATCCGTTTGTGATGGAGAGTGAACGAGTCAGGATCCGATCTGCAGTTCATATCTGTTTGTGATGGAGAGTGAACGAGTCAGGATCCGATCTGCAGTTCATATCCGTTTGTGACGGAGAGTGAACGAGTCAGGATCCGATCTGCAGTTCATATCTGTTTGTGATGGAGAGTGAACGAGTCAGGATCCGATCTGCAGTTCATATCTGTTTGTGATGGAGAGTGAACGAGTCAGGATCCGATCTGCAGTTCATATCTGTTTGTGATGGAGAGTGAACGAGTCAGGATCCGATCTGCAGTTCATATCTGTTTGTGATGGAGAGTGAACGAGTCAGGATCCGATCTGCAGTTCATATCTGTTTGTGATGGAGAGTGAACGAGTCAGGATCCGATCTGCAGTTCACATCTGTTTGTGATGGGGAGTGAACGAGTCAGGATCCGATCTGCAGTTCATATCTGTTTGTGATGGAGAGTGAACGAGTCAGGATCCGATCTGCAGTTCATATCTGTTTGTGATGGAGAGTGAACGAGTCAGGATCCGATCTGCAGTTCATATCTGTTTGTGATGGAGAGTGAACGAGTCAGGATCCGATCTGCAGTTCATATCTGTTTGTGATGGAGAGTGAACGAGTCAGGATCCGATCTGCAGTTCATATCTGTTTGTGATGGAGAGTGAACGAGTCAGGATCCGATCTGCAGTTCATATCTGTTTGTGATGGAGAGTGAAATGGCAGAATCGGAACACACAGATGCGTGGGAGTGCGTTTTCACGTACAGTAACTGTACATACAAACCACGCAGACATATCTACATGCACAGCACAGACGGTGCTACATAAGCTGCGTCTCGGCTCGCTGTTTACTCAGTCTTTGCACCCTCCTGATCACTGAGCGATAGCTGTTTTGTTCCCCTCAGTTTCTTTGTGTCTTTGTGTGCACTAGTACAGTATAAAGTCTTCTGCGGGGATGATGAACTGACCTGCATGTATGTTTCCAGCTCTAGCAGCACGGATATTGAAGCAGGCACAGACACAGTTTCGTTTTCTATTTATTGGAATTTCTCCACATCAGTTGCCTCCCGTCTTCAATTCATACAAACAGAAAATCAGTCTATAAAAACCATCAGAAAACTGAAGGCACCTGAATAAAGGATGTGTATACTGAACACAATCACACACACACACATACATACATATACTATTATATATACAGACATACATATACTATTATATATACAGACAAACATTATATATATACACATATATATATATACACACACACACAGATACATATATATATATGTGTGTGTGTGTGTGTGTGTGTATAAATATTATATATAATCATTGATGTAGCTGCGTGATTGATGAATACATATATAATATAATCTATATAATAGCCATATTTACTCCTAATTATAAATGCGTTTCATCTCCTACATCGTCTAAATAATGCATCAAATACTGCGAAGACAATGCAACACCAGTACTTATGCAGACAGACAGACAGACGGATAGACAGATAGACGGATAGACGGATAGACGGATAGACAGATAGACAGATAGACAGATAGATAGAGGCATATTTTTTGTTCTGGTGTGTCGTGAGAGCTCACAACCCTCACAGCTGCCTCGTCTGTACCCGGGCAGCATTTGACGCCCTTCTCTGTTGAATTACACAAACCCACCCTGAGCGTTGTAATTGCACACGGGAATCGGTGTTACTTACCCGACTCGGCGGCTGTGAGATCCGTTCCGCCCCGCGTCGGTCCCGTTGTTTTATTTAGTTCCAGTGTTGGTTTGTGTTTGTGGGGATTTCTGTTTTCTGAGAATGGCGTTTCTAACAGGGCGAGTCCTATTGCTGTGGACCGCTTTACAAACGCATATAATATATATTATATATATATTACATATAAAATAAACCGGTCTTTTGATTAAAATAAAAAAGTACAGTACTGTAAACGTCAAGTAAATTACAAGAAAAACTAAATTAAATACGCGATTAAAACACCACGTTGTAGGATTCAATTATTTTTTAATAACACTAATGACGACAATAATAATAATAATAATAATAATAATAATGTTATATGATCCGGGGCAGACCGGAGAGAGCTAGGGGGTGGGTGGGGTGTATTTATATATTTATTAGTTAAAAAAAAGAAGAAAAAAAAATCTAAAAAGTGCAACGAATCCTTGATTTCAGTCCGAGTCCTTTGACGTTCCTGAGAAAATGAAAAATCCTCCGAGTCGAGTTCCGCAGATACGGGAATTCTTGGGTTAAAAAATACACACATATATATATATATATATATATATTTCTCCACGCCACGTTCACTCTTGTAATAATTCGCTTTTTATATATATTTAGTTACAAAACACACACACACAAATGAAATGATGACACACTCCTCGACCGCAGACCGGCACCCCGACCCCCTCCAGCTGCCCCGGCGTTACCAAAGTAACAATACGGGCTGGAATGTTACTCTGCCATTTATACCTCCCTGATGACGTTGCGGGTATCGGGAACCAGCTGGCCCCCCGGGGGATGCTGGGAACTGTAGTTCCACCAAGCCCACACAACGCATACAAATCCTACTTGTTTTTTTTTTATATAAAGCAATCGCTACGTAGTGTATAGAAGCAGATATTAGATTTAGCATAGAAGCGTTTTAATGCCGGCGTTGCTCCGAACTGTTAAAATAACGGTGGACCACGTGCGATCGAGTTTTTTCTTTTTTTTTTTTAAGGAAAAGCAAAAACTACAATTCCCAGACACCCCCCTCTCATTGACCGGAGCTTTGTCGTTCCTGTACAGTCCGCTTGCTTCCAAAAACTAACGGATAAATACTAAATAAAATTTAAAAATAAAAATTATAACACGTCTTTACTGTGGGGTATACGATTTGTGTTTTTATTTGACTTTTTTATTTTTTACAAATCGTTTATATATATATATATATATATATATATATATATATATATGTAATGGGGTTCGGTAACTGCATATGTCAGAATAGTTTGTTTCCGGTGGAGTACCGACGGCAGTAATATTTGATATAATTTTTAACCCACCGTTTCCACGTTCGTGGGTCAAAACTGAAGATGCGTGGCATTGTCGCCATGGAAACCTGTGTATTTATGCGTGTGTGTGTGCGTTTATGTTTGGGTGTGTTCCCTTCACTCGATCATAATCTGAGCAGGACAGCGCCGGTGCAGGTCGGTATTTTAACAAAACAAACATAAAAAGTAATATTTGAAATTCACCCCCTCACCCCCCCCACCCCCCCCCCAGCACTGCTAAATGACCTCCAACCCCCACACACCACACCCACAAGCGCACACACAAAAGCATCGCCCACATTACTGTCTACCAATGTGACGACGGTTTTTCAAAATACATCATTACAGAATCCATACAACAAAACCAGGATTCCTAAAGATCCATACAGAACGTCTCCGTCCGTTCTAAGAGCGCCGGGTGATCCACGTGTATTCCACCGGAAGATTCCAGAAAATCGAATTCCATGAAGATTAAAAAAACAAGTTAAACTCCTTCAACCTCTCGCCCAGCAGCAGCAGCTGACTCCGCACTTTCCAGCCCCTCCATCGAGGGGAAACTCCTCTCGCTGACCTCTCTGCTCACACACTCGCCCCCTATTTAGCACAGTCGTTAACCCCGCGGTGCCATTTGCACCTTTACGCATGACAATGCAATCACGTGTGTGTGAGAGAGAGAGAGAGTATTTATACACTGCATCTTCACAATGAGCTTCAGTAACCTCGACTCTAAAGTCAATTCAGTGTTGCTCCCTGCGTACCGTTTCCAGTATGAATAATCAATGAATCAATACATTTGTATAGCCCCTTATTGAATGGGATAAGAATTTTTTTTAAAAATGTATCTGAGCAAAAATATATATTTCAGTTTTAATAATAATAATGCAATCTGGTTTGAGCGGTCTGGATCGCCTCCAGTATTTTATTTATTTCAGAAATGTTTTACAAAACAGAAAAGCGCCACTGGACACGTCACATGCAGACAGTAAAAAAATAAAATTGAAATAAAATAAAGCTTTAAAAACCTCAAGGATCGGATCGCATTGCACCCGGTCCTGGAGGTGCCTCCCCTCTCCCCTCTCCCCTCTCCCCTGTAATCCTAAACGAGCGATTCAGAGTGAACCCAGTCAAGACAACAATATATTTTCATTTTATTGGTATTGAATGTCTTGTTATTTATCATCTGTGGTTGCTTTCGATTACACGGTTTAACTAATACACCACGTATATAATTACAATCAAACCACAGATATGCGTGTGTGTAAGTTTAACTAATTTGAATATTTTATTAACTCATTCTCCTACAGATGGGTGTTTTGACGCGTATTAACAACGTTTATTAATATCTTACAGTCTGCCTGACCAAAGCCTTATATACTTTACATGCAAACAAGCCAGCTGGGTTTGTATGGCATTATAAAGGGCTGGTAGAGTAAACCTAAGATTCAACATCCCTATTGCAACAGCAGATCCGGCTCCTCAGAGGAGGCCAGTCTCCCTTATAAACTCCTATCTGCTATTAACCACAGTGCCAGCAGTAGCACATCACGTGACCTGAGCATGGGTTTTAATTGGAGGGGTCCAGAGAGTTGTTCATCAGAGGAGGCAAGCCTCCGTTTCAAACTCCTCTCTCCTATAACCTCACGCAGGACAGCACTAGCGTTTGCAGACAAGGTTTTAATTGGAGGAGAGACTCAAACCGTCCCCGCCCCTGCTGAAGCACTGCTGTAGGCCTACTATGAATTAAAATAATCCATCATAAAGGAAGGAAACTTTTTAAAAACACTATATGTTAAACACATCCGTTTTAAGCCATTGGTGGTTGCATTTTAAAAGGCAGAATACAGTAAGTATGCTGCATTCAAGCATACAGTACGTAACTGAAAAATATTACATTGAAATAGAATGACCTACAGATTACTGCTGGTATGATCAACACTGTAGTCGTGTTACGATGTAGTGAAAACGGCAAAGGATTTCTAAGATCTGAGGATATTAAATGCTTCTACCCTTCAGTCGTCAGAGGCTAGACACAGCTCATATTTCAAAGCAAATACATCAACGAAAAGCAGGCAAAAAATGAAAATAAGGGACCGTATTTCCTAGGCTGTCAAAAGCCACGCAGAATGACCCGATTGCATCCGTGTTTCTAGTTTCTTTTTAGTCACTCGATCATTCATCCTTGACCATGACACGCTTGAGTGACTGTGACTGAAGCAGATGCACTTAATCACCTGATTAAGACGCTGGATATGGAGCGATTTCAGATGTTGAATTGCAAGCTTAAATAAAAGCAATAAAGAAAATCACAGAAAAAAAAAAAAAAAACAATATGCCACGTCTGTCAAGACAACAGCGCCTTCGTGCGATCGACATGCTGGAGGCTGGACTAGGGCACTGTCATTTTTCAATCTCATCTAGTGAATTTTATTTAAATACAAGTGATACGTTTCTTTTGATGGTCAAATATAAGTGATACGTTTCTTTTGAAGCTCAGTATAGTATGGCAATTCTGTGTACAGTACACCGTCACTCAGTTTTTAGTTCGGATAATGTTTGTAGCATTATACAGCATAGA